>NC_072732.1:183383844-183481702 GCF_026930045.1 Uloborus diversus | reverse complement strand
TTTTGCATGGTGTCTTTTTTTTCTTTTATTTAAGTTATTCTTTTAGTTATTAAGTTAATCTTTTAATTAATTGTTTAATATATGTCATTTGACACAATTTTTGTTCTCAAAGTAGACCGGGCAAAGCCGGGTAACGCAGCTCTTAATATATAAAGATTTGAAAGCTACTGTTAATGTGATTTTATACCTTTTTGTTTGTTTGGCGAAACATTTATTATTGCCAGAGAAAAAACATCCGCTTCACTCGCAAAAAGGCTGGGTTCCGGTAGCGTGGTCGCTTGGCACGTTAGGCGCTGAGCAGTTCAGTCTAGGATTATTGTTTTAAGGCAACCGTTAATGTAATTCATTGTTTTGGCTATTTGTTTTGAAAGAAAAGAAACTTTTGTTTTGTTTTTATCCGAGTGAAATGTACGACATTTTCTTCTTTTTTCTGACGATGATTTTTGAATGTTCCACAGAATGATTTTTGAATGTTCCACGGGATGTTTTTTTTTTTTGTTAGACGGATGGATTATGTTAGCGTGGTTGCTGGGCAAGTTTGGCGATAAACAATAGAGCTGCGGAATTATTTTTACATTTGAAAAATATTATTTGATGTCTTTTTTTTTTTTTTTTTTGTTTATTTGGATAAATAGTTAAAATTGCAGTAAAAACCGCTTCACTCGCTAAATCGAGTTTTAAAGCAACTGTAAATCTAATTTAATGATTTGACGAAAAGTTTTAAATTCCAAAGAAACTTAAATAGTTTTTTTTTTTTTGAAAACGTGTGCACGCATTTTATACAAAGAAAAATGATCATTTC
This sequence comes from Uloborus diversus, assembly GCF_026930045.1. NCBI lineage: Eukaryota > Metazoa > Arthropoda > Arachnida > Araneae > Uloboridae > Uloborus > Uloborus diversus. The sequence goes on along the minus strand of NC_072732.1, from coordinate 183,480,900 downwards.
ACATCAGAGGGGGAGAGGGCATCAATTTTTTGTTTTATTGAACGGACTTCCATGAAATTTTTAGCATGGGCATCGCTGTGCGGGTACTGCTGGTAAAACATAAAACTGAAGAAAAAGTTTTAAAAAATCATTACAAAATTACAAAATACGGCCTATAAAGATACATCATTACGCTAAATTGCATTTTATTTACACAGTGTACATTTAAATGGCTGTATGGATTAATCGAAATCCAGTTTAATAGGGTTTGGATTAGTAAGGGGTTACTGTGCTGAATTAAAATTAAAATCCTACCAACATAATCACTAAATACACAGACACAGACAAATGTATCCTTCATAGAACCCTCATCGCATAGAGATACTATAAGTCACAGAAAAAGCCAAGTAGCTGCACAAACTGAACAAATTTTGGCTAACAATGGACTTTTATTACATTCTCCATGACGAGTCGGAGATTATATAAATTCACCGGGAAATGTGATAAATATGGCAAAATATTCAATTATTTATCACATTTACCGATTTCCGTGGGGATTGAGAATAATTACCGGAGATTGTACAAAATCACCGGATTTATCACATTTACCTTAACATATATAAATTTTAACACTAGAATATTTGAATGACAAGAGAAAAAAATAACTAAAGAAGTCCAAGAACAATTGGAGTAGGCATACAATTGGGCTTATACCTGCTCACCTTTTGCATCCCCGATAAATGATGCAGTCATCGTATGAGGAAATGATATTACAAGATTTGACTCTTAATTATTTAATTAATTATGAAGAAATTAAGTACAAATATGAATATTAAACATTCCTTAACAATTAATTGATAAAATCTTCATGATTTTCCTAAAATAAAATTGTATTCCTTACAATCCGTGTTTAAACCAAATAAACCCGGTTTAAACCAAAAGAAACCTGGTTTAAACCAAAAAAAGTTGGTTTAAACCAAAAAAAAAAAGTTTTTTTTGTTTTTTTTACCAGCCCTGGTAGTTTGTGGTTGCTACATTTTGAAATAAGTAGTTGTAGTTAACTACATTTATAATAAAGTAGTTGTAGTTTTAGTTCGTTACAAAAAAAATTGTAGTTTTTCCAAACACTGTTTTGGATAGCTCACATAATAGCTTATAAGACTAAATTATAGCCTGTGTGTTATTCTGATGTACAGTCGACTCCCGCTACAACGCGATTCGACTTATGTGAAAGGGTTATAATGCGAATTTTTCACGAGTAACGAATTTTAGCGCTAATGCAAATTCCTAGTCGATCTTTCTGTTACTTTCTTCCAAAACACGATTTTTTTGGAAGAAAGTAACAGCTTTGTTATTGGCTACTAAATATTGATTTCGTGAAATGTTATTACATCTCTGTAGCACCACTGACCCAGAAAGTTCTCACAATTATTAAATTAAAGTTGATAAAATATAATGACACTTTAGTGTGCTGTTTCATCCAAAGTTTGAAGATGGGAAGAAAAAGAAAGTTTCTACTAAAAAAGGGGGGGGGGGGGTTAAGATTCTCGATATGCTTGAACAACTGTAAAACGTCAACGGTAGCTCGACAATAAGTATGAGTGAATCTTCCATGCGTACAATGAAAAGTCAAAACGAAAAGATATCCGTAAAAGTTCAGAACTTAGTTTCAAAATTGAAGCTTGCAGAGTAGTGTCTAAGCAAAGCAAGTATGCATTATGAAAATGGAAGCTGCTCTTGTACCGTGGATTAAGAGAGGCTGTTGCATAAATGAAAACGTTATTAAATAAAGGCGAAGCAAACGTATTTTAAAATGCATTAAAAAGAATAACGATTTGATCATGGAGCATAAATCATCACCACCTTTATTTTTCAAGTCATGAATATTATTACCATATCTTTTGTACAGTGCAGTGCAGCTTTTATTATTAGTACATAATGTGCTTTACTTTGGGTTAGAAATTGGCTTACTGGTAGGAAGCAAAGAGTAGTTGTGAGAGGAAATCATTCTAATTGGAGTGATGTTTTAAGTGGGGTTCCTCAGGGATCAGTTTTAGGGCCTCTTTTGTTTATTATATTTATGAATGACATCAATGAAAATATTTCTGGAAGCATGAATTGTTTTGCTGACGATGTAAAAGTTATGGGGATTGTCGAATATGAAGAACAAGTAAAACAGCTGCAAGAGGATTTAGATCATATTACTAAGTGGGCAGATAAATGGGGTATGGCAGTTAATGTAGGGAAATGTCAAGTGCTACACTTAGGTCATGGAAATAAGCGTATGAGATATCGTTTACAGGGTTCAGTCATAAATCAGGCAGAAAATGTTATGGATCTGGGTGTCTTTATAAATCAGGACTTCAAGTTTAGTCAACAGTGCAGTATTGCTAGTGACAAAGCCAACAAAATGCTTGGGTTCATCAATAAATCTATTTCAAACAAATCTAAGAAAGTTCTTCTGCCTTTATATAGGAGTTTAGTAAGACCTCATTTGGAGTATGCTGTTCAGTTTTGGTCGCCTTATCTGAAGAAAGATATTTTTGTATTGGAAAGGGTTCAAAGAAGGGTAACTAAATTAGTAAGGGGACTCTCAGATTTAGATTATGATACCAGACTTAATAGGCTTAACATGTACAGCCTGGAGCAAAGGAGAGTCAGAGGGGACATGATTCAGTTATTTAAATTTATCAAAATGAAAGATGTAAATGGATTAAATTTTTGCGGGAAAAGCAGAACAAGGGGTCATTGTTTTAAGCTATTTAAATCTCAGGCTAACTTGGAAATCAGAAAAAACTACTACTTTAGCAGGGTCGTGGGCACTTGGAATAGCTTACCGGAAGAGGCGGTAATGAGCAAGGGAGTGGATAGCTTTAAGAGGGCCATTGATCTTCATTGGGGACTAATTAATTGACTAGGACCAGCCTAGCTGGGCCCAGAGCCTGTTGCTGGTCGTCACATTTGTATTTGTATTTGTGCGTGCCATGTTGTTTTATTTAATGTCTTTCCCTCCTAATGATCATTCATTTTGTGCATCTAAAGGTATTTTATGTTGAATAAAATTTATTTTTTATTTTTTAAAAACAGTAAAAGTGCAGCTCTTTATGTAAGAAACTGTAATGTATGGTTGAGAAATGCTTTAAAGCAGTTTGAGGGGTGTTTAACAGTGTCTAAAAGAATTAGGTATGTTTCTAAAAATATTGTATACGTACATTTTTCTGCAACGCAAAATTTCAACTTATGTAAGGAGTCTTGGAACGCATCCCTCGGGCAAGTCAGGACTCGACTGTATAAGCTATATTACTGGAAAGTTTCAGTAAAATCCATTCAGTAATTTTTGCGTGAAAGAGCAACAAGCATCCATACAAACTTTTGCACATATAATAGTAGAAAAATGTAGCTCAAACTTGAAAAAAAAAAAAATTGAACTTGGAACAATACTGGGAGCACTACCCCACTGATTAAATTAATTTTGCATCAAATTTTAAGATTGTAGGTGTCATAGCATCATGAGAGCAGTGCAAACAAACCAAACAGACAAACATTGCTTGCTTTACATTTAAAAAAAACACACATTTATTGCAAGATATACAAGGAATTCTGGACAGGTTTCAAAAACCTGCTAACCAAGTCTGCACAATCCATAACTTTGAACCAGCTATCAACAAAAATCTACGTCCTTCACATTATTTGACGTCCTGTTTTGGCAGATATTATCTGTCGGCTTTTTTAAAAATGCTATTCCTAGCAGTCAGCTTTTAAATATTTAAGCCTCAACCAAAGTCAAGAAGTGGGAAGTCCATGTGTCTCTCAATCCACTTGGCTACTGACATCATCTCCTTCTCGTGGAAAGCGCGTCCAATCAGTTGTAGACTGACTGGAAGACCTTCCTCAGTCAGGTGGCATGGCACACTTACGGCTGGAAGACCTGCACAGGAAATGGAATAAGGCTACATTAATACTGCATTTAGTACAAAAGTTGAAAATTAAGAAGAGCAGGATAGGTTACAAAAGTATATTATTTGGTTAATTACAATAGTAAAAAACACCTAGGCACTTTCAAAGATACTCTTTTTTTTTAATTTCTCCAGAAATAATGGAAAAAATGTTCAATTTCTCTTGTCATGTAAAAGGTTTGCCTGAGTTCACTGTCGGGCAAAAAATCAATCATGCAGATAACCAAAAACATTTTTTTTTTCTTTCTTTTTTTTTCCAATTATGCTGCTTTGTAAAAAGCTAAGAATAAGTTATAAACTTCACAAGTTAGTTTTACTCGCCATGTAGAATTGTTTTACTGATTTTTGTAAAGTATCCTTTATGTTCACAAAGTTATAAGCATTTCTTTGAAGTGTTCTAAGAAATATTGCCAGAAACCTTACAGAAAACTCCGTAGGATACAAGAAAAACATTACCTAATATTGAAAATTAAAAAAAAATAAAAAATGATAAAATGTGAACATCTAAATGAATTAATTTTGCATAACACATGCACAAAAGTAAACACTTCATAACCCTCATAATTTCACAGTCAGCTGAATGATGAAACTTATAAAAGATTCCAGTAGACAATAGTAAAAATTTAGAAATATATTGATGATTTAATGAATTGTACTTTTATGATTCTCAGATAGACGATGAATTGTAAAGAAGTGTTCACAAATCAGCTATTCTTCTCAATCTTTCAGGGTTCATACGCTGCAATTCTCGACAGTAGCATAGCCAGAAAAAAAATTCAAAGGGTGATATTGTAAAAAATGGGAGAGGGGGAGTGCTAATTTTAGTTCTTTTCTACGGTCAAAAAAGAAAATATTTATAGACAGTCCCTTACCACTCACCGACAGAATATGACCACTTTTAAACAATTTATGGAACTCAATGCATTTAAAAACTAAGTTTTGAATGAAAAAAAAAAAGTTTTTTTAGTTACTTTGCAAAAAAAACAACAGCATATAATAAATATTTGAAATGAAATAAATCCCAGTGCAAAAGATGGAAAAGGATTGCAGAATATATGTGTCCATTGGTTTGCAAATGAAAAGTAAACATACAAAATCTTAAAGCATAACTGCTATAGATCAGCAACCTTTTAACTTCTCTTATTGGGCTGTATAATTTCCTAAGCAGTAGTAGTACAAAGTATACTGGGAAAAAACGTACACCTATTTTTTTTTCTATTTTAAGCAGTAAACTTTTAAATCTATTTTAAATCAAATTTATTTATCATAATGTTTGAAAACTAAAATATCTTATGTACATAACTTTTCACCTCAATTTTTAAATTTATGTTTTACAATTCAAATAAGGGGGGATGCTAATATTGATCAACTACTTTCATGGCAAAAATTAATCCATTCCAGGGAAAATACAATAAATGACACTGATTTATTTCAATATGAAAAAAAAATTAACTAAAGTTTACTCGATTTTGTTACAAGAATCATGGTTTGGAGCAGAATTTTCCAAAAAGGTCAACTTGTAGCAAAATGTAACAGAATAGTCACTTTTAAGCAATTGGGGCAACCATAGAAGCACTGCAAATAATGAATACTCACTTACCGGCCATGTTGACGGGCTGTGTGCAAAAATCGTCAACAGCATTATGCTCACGGTTATCTACCAAGGTCCACTCCCGGTATGGAGTCGGTTCACGCAAGGTAACAGGAGTCAGCAGTACATCAATCCCTCCCTCAAACGCTGACCGAAAGTCTTCACAGATGAGACGGCGCACCTTGGCTGCCCGAAGGAAGTACTTCTCGTAATTCCTGCAAAATGAGGAAACTTGAAAGACAGTTGTACAGATGTTTTAAAAAGCTCTTTCTGTCAATACCCATTATTCCAAGTGGTATTGCTGAATCAGCTAAAGCAATGCCTTTGAAGTTAAGAGTCGAAAACAAAGTATTCTACTGAAACCCAGTGAAATAACATTTGCATTATACGTTCGTACTATGTACAGGATTAAAAGATTAATGCCACCGAGAAAGATAAAATATACCAACAACATAAAATACTGAAACAATATACATACAATATACGTAAGCCCGGAAATGTTATCTCCCCATAATATACAGACAGTTCAATCAACACAAGTACAAATACAGCTTTCTTTTTTTAAACACTAAACAGAAATTCATTTTATAAGCATTGTTCAAATGCAAAGGAATCAAACAATACTGTGGGTCTAAATAAAGACCTTATTCAAAGTATGCACCATAAGTCTGAGCATCGATCATACTCATTAACTGACCGAAGGATTTATTATTCCCAGAATTTCTGTAGCCGAGAAGAGGCTCAGTCTTTCACGAGGTAATTGAGTTCATTGCCCAAATTAAAGCGCTTCTATTTCAAATGTTTTTACAAAGGATCAAACACATGGAAATCAAAAGACAACTTGTCCAGGTTGTTGGGTGGATAGTCAAGATGCTTCCTGGTTCAATTCCTTGAGGGCAGAAGAATCATTAACCCCAATGTGTAATGTAAGACACTTCATAGTATATGCAGTTTCATCAAGACCAGGGCTGATCACAAAGAGTGGTTCTGCTCTGTGAGGACACGTGTCCACAGGGCTGGATTTGGAAGTATAGAGGCCCCGGGCAACAAAGGAGTGGAGGTCCCTAATCAGGGTTCGAAAAGATCATCATATTTTTGAAAATATCCAATGCTTTGATATATATCCAAATATTTTGGTATATATATATATATATATATACTAACAGTACCCGCCCGGCGATGCTCGTGCTAAGAATTTAAAGGAATTCCCTTGAATAAAAAAAAATCCACGCCCCCCCCCCTCCTTTGCAAAATAATAATTGTTCAAAAAAACATTTTAAAGTCTTTTTGGAATTTAAAATAATTTGCCAAAACATTTTAAAAGATTTACAGAAGCTTTAAAACTCAAAATAATCGTCCAACGGTATAGTTCATCGCTTAACGCACCAAGGTTCCACGCTAACATAACCCTGCTGTTTAGTGAATGAAGTGCTTTTTATCTGCAATTTGAAATGTTTCAACAAATAACCAAAAAAGACATCAAATAGTATCTTTCAAATGTAAAATAATTCTGCAACTGTATTGTTTGTTGCCAAACTCGGCAAGCGACCATGCTAGCTTTTAGCTTCTTTAGCCATAACCCAGCTCTTAGTGAGCGAAGCAAACTCCGATTGATTAGCTATCCCATCTGTAAAACGAAAAAAGAAAAAAAAAAATCCCGTGAGACATTTGAAAATCGTCATCAGAAAAAAAAAGAAAAAATCGTATTTCATTCGGTTAAAAACAAACAAAGGTTTCTTTGGAATTCAAAACAATTTGCCAAAACATTGAATCACATTTACAGTTGCTTTAAAACTTAAAATAATTTCCCAACTATTGTTATCACCTAACTCGCCAAACGACCGCGATAACCGAACCCAGCACTTTTGCAAGTGAAGTGGATATATATATATATATATATTGCAATTAAAAAAGTTTCGCCAAATAAACGAAAAAGGCGTCAAATTAAATTAACATTAGCTTTCAAAAGTAAAAAATTCTGCAAATCTACGTTTATCGCCAAACTCGCCAAGTGACCCAGCTGCCGTAACCCACCCAATTAGCAAGAGAAGTTAACTCCGACCGATTAGCGATCCAATGTTTTTAATGGAAATGTTTAAACGAAAATTACCCTGCAGAAAAACAACATAATCAAAAAACACATTACATCTACCACGAAATGGAAATCTTGTATCCTGAACCACGTAAAATGTAAGAAAATTTGAAAAGTATGCTTACATCCTCGTCATGTCTGCTCCGTCTTTTCTAATTTCTATTTTAATGGAACATTCGCATTTATTTATGACTTGATTTATTCATTTAGCAAATAATTTTACATTTTTATGGATCATTTAAAGTTTATTTGGCGAATTACTGGGGATTTTCATTTGGCAGACTTTTTACTTTAAATGGCTTGGTTTAATTATTTGGAAAATTACATTTCATTTTATTAGTTTTGTTTCAATTCTTGCTTTTTGTTCAAAAAAAAAAAGAACAGTGACAAAATAATGCATGGTTTCACCAAATAAATAGTTTCTACGTAGATATAATTAAACATGCTAACAAAATAAGCTAAACAAAAACAATCGCCAAGATTAATAATGTGCTGTAAAGTACCTATAATGAAAAAAATGTGTCTCTGATATAATAAAGGTAACAGTTTTCAAAGAGAGTCGACGGCTCTTTAAAATCCTCGTCTGGAATAGTTTCGAAAATATTCATCAGAATGGGTCTAAGAGCATAAAAAACACCTTTCAGTTAAGAGAAATATTCCTCAGTATCGCCATTAAAACAAAATATATCATTCACCCTTTAAAATAACATAAACAAAACCAGTAAGAGTCAGATTTTTTTCAAGATTACGCATCCATTAAAATTATACATGAAAACATCGCCTTACAAAAACCTAATCAAAAGGGAATATATTTTGAATGCCTTGCTACAGACAAAGCCCCAATGCGTTAAAAACCACTTGCAAGGAATTTTACTTCTTGATACTCAAGCAAGAAATATTGTTCAGCTTTTCTACAGGCTAAAATTAATCTCGCGCAAAAAATGGAGGATGAAATTTCTTTTTGAAATAAATTAATTTTTACTTCAAACGCTTATAACTTTTTTTGTAGTCATTTTTCGATGTCCACGATTCTAGTCCTTGTGGATATTTTTGAAATGATTATTTTTTACGGGCTTTCCAAAGGTACAAAAACCGAAAAAATCGGACCATTTTTTGGCATAGACGTATGTTTAAGTGGACATAAAATTGAGTTTTTAATTAATATCTCCGTTAATTAGCATCCTACGTGGATGAAGATGGAATATTTGTAATCCTCGTAAAATTTCGAATTTTTTAATACCTGGTTCGACCCTGAACTCAAGCCCGCTCTTGAGAATTTTGCACACGAGTGCAGAACATTCCCCATCCTGTTTTGCCCCCTTAAAATCGAAATTTCGAAAAATCCTTTCTTAGCATGCGCTTACATTATAAAATTGACCTATGTTCCAAATTTCAGCTTTCTAGTGTAAGTAGGTTTGGCTGTGCATTGATTGTCAGTCAGGAAAAGTTACTTCACAAGTTACAGATATCCGATATTTTCGATTTAAAAAAATTCCATTCAAGTCATTTTGTCAGATGATTTTTAAATTTTTGAGCTCAAGAAGTGAGAAGTTGTAAGGATGACCTGCAAAGATAACTATTTTTTGGATTTTTTTTACTTACTTTATTTTTCTTCAACTCATAGGTACAAATTACAAATTGAATAAATTAAAAATATATATATATTGCCACTGAAATGCTTGATGAAATAAAAAATTGATATTAAATGGATACTTGCAATCAGGGCTTTCTGATATATCAATAATATTATTATTTTTGTGCAAGCATTCTTTGTAGAAATACAAAAAAAAAAATGTCTGGGAGGGAAAAAAAATGTAAAATTTGCTGACCCATGAAAGTTAGGATATTTTGTAAAAATTTTATTGTGGGGGCCCTTTGTTATGGAGGCCCCGGGGCAGTAGTCACGCCTGCCCTCCCCTAAATCCGGCCCTGCGTGTCCACACATCTCGATGGTCATCCAGGTGGTGCTGCCCCCTGACTGGTGATTTTTAAGTTGGAGCAGCTTATCCATTCACCGTGCAACCCAGACAAGTCACCCTGCAATTTCCATGCGTTCCATTGCATAATTGGAAAAAATTTTTAAAAGGGAAGCACTTCAACTCGGACGTCGAACTCAAGAACACTGAAGGATTGCATCTCGTTACGACCACAGAAATTCTGGGAAAGAGAAATCCTTCGTTCAGTCTTCATTTAGACCCACAGTAACGTCTGGTATCTTTTCATTTGAACAAATTTCATAAATGATTTTGACCCAGCAAGGATAAATAACTGATAGTGAAAGTTTTTAACGTCAATTTTAACTTGTTTCTGTAAACTACTTTAAAAACTATATTTGAGATTGAGTTTTAAAAAAACCTTCATTTTATTGCCTTAAACATTTAAGAACAATTACTTCAGTACAATATTATTGACCTCAATTTAAACAGAAAAAAATGATGACTTAAAACAATCTGGTGGTTTAAAAACATTCTTACAGTTTGTAAAATACATTATCTGGTATCAAAAACAAAAACATATTTTCTGCAAATCAAAAATTATTATTGTATGAATTCAGTTAAAATGCATTTTTACCCTTCGAAAATACGTAGTAACATTTAGTCTGACAAAAATAAATTCTAAAATTTTCCCTTTCTTTATTTTATTTTAAAGTTTATTTCAATTACTCATATAGGGGAGTGTGGGGCAAAGTGAAATGGTTAATATGACTAAGTTTTTTTTATAAATGAACAAATCGGAAATTTGTCTTGAAAATTGCAGTACATAGAGAAAGAACATTGTATTTTATAATAAAACTTGTGTCAAAACAATATTTTTTTTTATTTTTGGCAGTAAATTTGAGTCTTAAAAAGAAAGTGAAAAAATTTCACTTTTTTTCCCATGGGGCCAAGTGAAAAATAAAATATTTTTCTAAATGAAATATTTTCTATTCGATTAAATGACATATTTTTGGTCAAAAGAATCAGTAAATAAAAGGTTGAATGAATAAATGAAAGGATTATGAAACAATAAACAAATAATTAAATGAATAAATCAATTAATATATGAAGAAAAATAAATGAGCAAGTAAAAGAATGAATTAATAAGAAAATAAGTGAATGAATGAATAAGTGAATTATTAAATGAAGGAAAGTAAATGAATTAATTAATAAATGATAACTTAAATAATGATATTAAATGATTGAGTGAGAAAATGAAACAAACTATTTCACCTTGCCCTTCCACTTTGTCCCGTATGTACTTGACTAATTGTACAATTTATTTAAAATAAAAATAAGCATAATATTAACTTAATTAATACTGCATTGGAAATTAGGAGTTCTCAATTAATATTTAAAATCTTAATAACAAGAATTTTATCATTTAATAATGAGAAAAATAACTTTTGGCTTACAATCCAATATTACAATATGAGTATCATTTTGTTTTTAAATTGCCTGTATTTCCAAATGCTTTAACCCTTGACGGTATTTTTTTCCTGACTGGAATAGACTACCTATGGTACTATATAGTTAAAATAATACCAGACATTTGGAGCTAAAAGCAGAGTAAATATTTCACCTTTTCACTTTGCCCCACTATTTCACTTTGCCCCATGCTCCCCTACATTGTATTGTATTTAAACATGCTGTCATTATTCAGATTTTAAAACCTAATCCTTTTTTACTTTTAACGTGAATAAGCAGTTTTATTTAGCTACCGCTTGAAAAGTATACTTTGAAACTCAACATCCTGGGTTGTTAGAAAGAAAAACAAACAGTACTCACCTTTTGAGCAGGAAATAGTTCCCAGCCAGGATTCTCTCCCGGACCACTTCTCCGAAACCCTCCTTTCTAGTCACTGCATATGGGTGTTCAGGACCAGACGAATGTGCTCGATGACCTGCAAATGGAAGAAATAGGGACAACCTTTAAATTTCAGCATGTTATGAGTACATTATCATAAAATTTTGGAAAACAGATTTTTGGTGCACAATGAACAGCAGGGAAGGTTTAGGGCAGAATCTAGCAATAACTGCATATTTTCTAGCATACATCAATACATAAAGTCTGGTTCCGATACATAAAATGCACCCAAGATTTTGACAGAATTTCCTCCAGAGGGTTGGGCATGTAAACTGACAGAACAGGCACTGATACAGGCATGCTATAACTTCTATATTGTCGAAAACAGATTGTGCACAATGCTGGGGACTGTATCGAAGAACAATAAATCTTGGTGGCATGTATCATTTTTGTATTAAGTGTAAATAAATAGTTGCCACTATTTAAGATCTAAAAACAATCAATTTTGGAAATAACTTTTGAGATACAAAATGAAGATGTGAATGAAATTAAAGCACAAAAATTTTTCAATTTTGTTACTTCATAATTTCAGTAGAACTATGTAGCACTTGTAATTGAAATTCTCACCATAAGCAATGCCATCATATCGAGCAAAGTTGGATGCAACATCACAGCAGCAGAGGACAGAGTAGCAGACGATCGAATACTTGGTGTGGGGGAGGGACACCTCTCGTACCCTGGCACCAGAAGACGCCAACAAGTCAGCCACCTCTCTCCAAGCAGCCTTTATGGCAGGAGACAGGCCAGAACACTCATACTCCTGTGGGGGGAAAAAGCAATTGAAGTAAATATAAAGTTGATAACCAGTGTCAAGCTTTTGCTCAAGCTAGGCTAGTTCTTAATTCATAAATCCTCAAAGAAAATCAAGAGCCCTTACATAACTATTCAATCAATTACATGCAAAATACTGACAGCACGGTCATAATATCCAGAGACTCTACATTACATAGAAGTTTTTTAGAAATTCAAATTGAAAATAAATAGTAAATGTACTTGAAGATTCAGGGGTTGAGCACAAATCATGTTTTTGAAACTACTGCACATATTTTAACAAGAGACACATGAATTTACAAAGAAATATATCAAGTTTATTAAATATTAAATTCAATTACATTACACAAATATGCAATGTGTGAGCACAGAGTAGAAAAAGTTTTATTTCAAATGCTCAATGTTGAACTTTTTTTTTTGCAAGACAACATCTAATTTGTGATCTAATTTGTTCCACATTTTATAGTATCATGTTGTCGATGACTCGCAACCTTGCACAAATGCGTTCTTGAAGTTTTTTCAGTATAGAGGTTGATATAAAGTGTTTGACACGATCCCATACAAAGAAATCACAAGGAGTGTGGAACAAACTAGAATACAGATTAGACATTTATTGTGTAACAAAAGGTTAGCACATCGAACATTTGTAACTGAAAAAAAATGTGGTTTATTTTCATCATTTGTGCTTACCCCGTATAACATAAAGACTTTTCTATAGATATACAAAAGCAAATTTATAATAAAGAAATTTATTTATACCTTTGTTCAGAAATTATAAGAAATGTGGGTACAAAATAAAGAAATTTTGCGAAAAATCTTAATGAAAATATGAATTCCAGTAATCTTTTGTCTAGCAAACGTACAAACAAAATTTTTCTTTCAGAAATATAATATTAAGATACTTAATGAATGTGCAACATTAAGAGCCATTGCAAGGAAACATCAGCTTAAAAGTCGATTCATTCAGCCATCCGACAGACCCATTGGAAGTACTATTCTGCCGACTTGAATTTATATACAAAAGAGTAATACAATGGGACTTACCTTTGGGATTCCAACATTCAGGTTTGTCACATCAAAATCTGCTGATAGAGGTGAAATGGGAGGTTGAGAGGAAACAGTCGTTGAGTCTAAACGGTCCCACCCAGAAACACAATCTATGTATCAAAAAGAAATTTAGATGTTAGCTAATCAGAAATGTTATTTAGGATTTTTGTAAATGAATAGAAGAAAAATGCATAGTATGTTCATAACAAAGGATAAGACAATATGGGTACTGCCAGAGCTGGAGTACATTTTATGAAATTATTCATTCACACATAGATCTAATAACTTGCTTTTCAATTAAAGTTAACTTCAATAGAATTTTAATACTTCCTGTGACAGCATACCTATTTCTCAATATTTTGATGGAAACTGTATAATGATTTAGGTAAATTATTTCAGGCATCTTTATCATTGATTTATCTTTCCTAAAATCAGAATCTTTAATGGTTAGAAACAAAATGAGCTGAAAACTCTATACTTGACTAACAAACATAACGCACAAAGAGTTATCTCTTTAATAATATAAATACATGATAAAAACAGAAAGATACTTAAAAATAGTCGGAGCCCAAATACCAATCGCCTTATGATGTCTATATGATTTATTGAAAAAATTCAAAGAAGGGCTACTAGGTTAATACAGAGACTTTTAGATTGAGATTATGATGCCAGACTTAATATGTACTAGGAGAGGGCCACTAGAGGGCGCCTGTGATGCAGGGAGTGTTTTTTGCTGCTAATTTGATAAGTGTTTTTTTACTATAATTTTTCATTATTACTGTCTAGTTTTAGGTTTTTTTACTTCACTTTATCATGTAATTTAGTTTTATTGTGTTTTGGGGGCTCATTTTTGCTGTTATTGTATTCTTGAAGTGTTTTTGCATTTTTTGGAGCTAAGCCTAACATGTGGTGATCTCCTGGTTTTTGATCTTGTGTGCTTTATTGGGTGTAGCAACTCTGTTTATTTACTGCTGTTTTTAGTATTTATTCTGTGTTTTTTTGCATTTTTATCTTACTGTTTTGCCTTTTGGAACATATTCACTGAGTAGAAATGGGTGTTATATGCATTATGAAAGAGGTAAAGAGTGGGAAGGGGGACAGGTGGATCTCTTGTGATTTATGTCATATGTTCTGCCTGTATAAGGGGGAAAATGAGTCTGTTTTTGAAGAGGATTATATTTGCACTAAATGTGCTGAACTCTCAGACTTAAGACTTAAGATGCTAGTTTTGGAAGCCCAGTTAGCATTAGGGTGTAAGCCAGTTGTAGAGGGTATAAATGTTCCAGAGATTCAGGGGGAAGTTTCAAATGAGGAGTTAGATTGGGAAACTAAGGGTGTAATTTTGGGGGACTCTATGGTAAGGGAGGTGGGTAACACAGTTGGGAGAGTAAAGCGTAAGGTGGCTAGGTGTTGTTTACCAGGGGCTCGGGTAAGAGACATTAATATGGTTGCTGAAAAGAAGGGAGTATTGAATAAGGAGGACATGGTTACTTTGTGGGTGGGAACAAATGATGTAGGCCACAGTAAAAATGAGGAGTTTTCTAGGGAATGGGAATCCCTGTTGGATAAAGCAACCAGCTTTTCGACGAATGTCCAAGTGGTTGGTTTGCTTCCCAGGTATGGAGTGCATAGGAGCTGGCTAAATCAACGTGCGAGGTGTATGAACTTGCTACTGAAGTCAATTTGCGAAAAGCGCAGTATCAGGTTCATTGATGTATGGAGTCACTGTAAACGGGATTGGATTGCTAGGGATGGCCTGCATCTGAGCTCTACAGGGGTCAAAATGGTTAGTGGATTAATTTTAAGGGCTTCGGAGTCAAAAAACTAAGTTGGAATGGGGGGCATGGTTCAAGCACCAGATATCGAGAGAATGAAATGTTTTTGGGTATTGCTAGAAATGGAAATAAAGTGACAAACAAGAGTAGTAATGTTAACAATTGTAATTTAGGAAATTTCAGGGTGTTAAATAAAAGCAACTTAGGCATGCTTAAAGTTTTCTATACCAATGCTCGCAGTATTAGGAACAAGATGGATGAATTGAAAAGCATAGTTATGGATGAGAAGTTGGATGTTATCGGAATTACAGAGACATGGGCTACCGAATCTGATGCAGAGTTATTACATATTGCTGGGTATAATTTATTCAGACAGGATAGAGTAGGTAAAAGAGGTGGTGGGGTTTTATTTTATGTTAGAGACAATTTTATTTGCAATGAATTGGTCATAAATGATAAGCCTACTGATATTGATATGGTTTGGCTGGAGTTGATGAGCAGTAAGGGCATAAAGCTACGCTTTGGAAACATTTATAGGCCACCTAATTCAAACCAGGGACAAGATGAACAGATGTACCGTATTATTAATGACATGTTTAGTAAGGGATCCGTTATCATAATGGGGGATTTCAATTTTCCGGGTATTGATTGGAATAATTTTTATCCTGGTAATGGCAAAGAAGAGGAATTTTTAAAAGTAATTGGTGACTGTTTCTTAGATCAAATTGTAACTCAGGGAACTCGAGAGGAGGCCATTTTGGATCTAGTTTTTTGTGACATAGGTAGTTTTGTTCAGGGGTTGAGTGTAGGGGAGCATATTGGAGATAGTGATCATAACAGCATTAGGTTCCGGGTTAAATTTGAAGTGTGCAAAGATGATAATTTTAGGTTTGTGCCCAATTTCAGAAACACTGATTTTGTTGCACTTAGGCAGAGCTTGAAAGAGGTTTTTTCGTCAGGGTTGGAAAATAACGACGTAGATCAGCAGTGGACGGAATTTAAGGATAAACTTGCTAAAACCGTTGGGGACTATGTTCCATTTAGGAGAAAAGGTGTTAGTACCAAAATTTGGCCCATGTGGTTCTCCAGGGAGACTAAAGAAGCTCTTAATTATAAGCAAGCCACTTTTCGTAAGTTTAAAGAAACTGGTCAGAGTGCGGAGAGGCTCCAGTATGGTAAGGCAAGGCGAAATTTTAAGTATTTGGTATGGATTCAGAAAAGGGAATTGGAGCAAAGGCTGGCAGATGACATTGATGGGAACCCTAAGAGGTTTTTTGCTTACGCTAATTCTGGGAAAGCTCGAAACAGTCAAATTGGGCCTTTGGTTGATGAGCATGGAAATTTAATCCAAAACGATAGGGATATTGCAAATGTTCTAAATAACTTTTTTTCCAGTGTGTTTAACGATAACTGTATCTCAACAGTTGACACTAACAAGACACAAGCTATTATACAGCTTGAGGATTTTGTATTTTCCAGGGAGGAGGTTTTATTTCATTTGAAAAAGATTAAAGCAACTAAAGCTCCGGGACCAGATAATATTTATCCAAAAATTTTAGTTGAATGTGCAGAGGAATTAGTGGATGTTATTTTGAATATTTTCAATGCTTCTTATAACTCGGGGACGGTGCCAGAGGACTGGAAGCTGGCTAACATAACGCCACTCTTCAAGAAGGGGTCTAAAGGTATTGCTGGGAATTATAGACCTGTAAGTTTGACTTCGGTGATTTGTAAGATTTTCGAAACTTTGATCAAAATTAAGATCATGATGTTCTTAGAGACTAATAGTCTGTTGACTAGTTTGCAGTATGGTTTCAGGAAAGGTAAATCCTGTACTACTAATTTATTGCATTTCTACGACAAGGTTACCTCAGCTTTAGATAACAAAAAATGTGTGGATGTTGTTTATATTGATTTTCAAAAAGCTTTTGACAAGGTACCGCATGTTGCTCTTCTCAGCAAGTTAGCTGACATTGGAATAGGAGGAAAAACTTTACTTTGGGTTAGAAATTGGCTTACTGGTAGGAAGCAAAGAGTAGTTGTGAGAGGAAATCATTCTAATTGGAGTGATGTTTTAAGTGGGGTTCCTCAGGGATCAGTTTTAGGGCCTCTTTTGTTTATTATATTTATGAATGACATCAATGAAAATATTTCTGGAAGCATGAATTGTTTTGCTGACGATGTAAAAGTTATGGGGATTGTCGAAAATGAAGAACAAGTAAAACATCTGCAAGAGGATTTAGATCATATTACTAAGTGGGCAGATAAATGGGGTATGGCAGTTAATGTAGGGAAATGTCAAGTGCTACACTTAGGTCATGGAAATAAGCGTATGAGATATCGTTTACAGGGTTCAGTCATAAATCAGGCAGAAAATGTTATGGATCTGGGTGTCTTTATAAATCAGGACTTCAAGTTTAGTCAACAGTGCAGTATTGCTAGTAACAAAGCCAACAAAATGCTTGGGTTCATAAATAGATCTATTTCAAACAAATCTAAGAAAGTTCTTCTGCCTTTATATAGGAGTTTAGTAAGACCTCATTTGGAGTATGCTGTTCAGTTTTGGTCGCCTTATCTGAAGAAAGATATTTTTGTATTGGAAAGGGTTCAAAGAAGGGTAACTAAATTAGTAAGGGGACTCTCAGATTTAGATTATGATACCAGACTTAATAGGCTTAACATGTATAGCCTGGAGCAAAGGAGAGTCAGAGGGGACATGATTCAGTTATTTAAATTTATCAAAATGAAAGATGTAAATGGATTAAATTTTTGTGGGGAAAGCAGGACAAGGGGTCATTGTTTTAAGCTATTTAAATCTCAGGCTAACTTGGAAATCAGGAAAAACTACTACTTTAGCAGGGTCGTGGGCACTTGGAATAGCTTACCGGAAGAGGCGGTAATGAGCAAGGGAGTGGATAGCTTTAAGAGGGCCATTGATCTTCATTGGGGACTAATTAATTGACTAGGACCAGCCTAGCTGGGCCCAGTGCCTGTTGCTGGTCGTCACATTTGTATTTGTATTTGTACTCATACAGCCTGGAGCAAAGTAGAGTCAGAGGGGACAGGCATCAGATGTTTAAATTTATCAAAATGAAAGATGTTAATGGGTTAAATTTTTGCACAGAAAGCAGGACAAGGGGTCATTGTTTTAAGCTATTCAATTCCCAGGATAACTTGGAAATGAGGAAAAACTACTATTTAGTAGGGTTGTGGGTACTTGGAACAGCTTACCAAAAGAGGATGTAATGAGCAAGGGGATAGTAGCTTTAAGAAGGCCATTGATCTTCATTGGGGATTAATAAACTGACTAGGACCAACCTTGCTGGGCCCAGAGCCTGTTGCTGGTCATTGCATTTGTATTTGTATAACTTTGATTATAGTTCCTTCAACTACCTGTCTGACAGCCTTATAATGACCATTGTGTCCTCAAAGATGCATCGCAGACTATGACTAAAATCCACTCACCAAGGAGGAGGGCAGCATCATCAACTGTTCTGGCAATGATTCCAGGGACATCCATGGAGTTACAAAGAGGGATGAGCCCATGTCTGGAAACCAGGCCATAAGTGGGCTTGAGGCCCACCACTCCACACAGGGCGGCTGGGTTTCGGGTAGACCCACCTGTATCTGAGCTGATGGCTCTGTGAAGAAGAATGTACAATGTATGGTAGGCTTTAAAAAATTCAAGAAAGAAAAAAAACTTTTCATTTAAGATATAGTTTGCATATTTTACTAACAATCCCCAGTTTAATGTTACAATTTGAAGAAAGCTACACAATTGTGACAGGGTTAATGCCTGATGACTGAGATGAGATTGCAGATCTTCAAATAATACAGGCTTCGATTTCTAACATAAAAGTGAGTGAAAGGTGCAGACGAAGAACCAGCAGAAGATTTAATTTTCAAGGTACATAAAACAAGTAAGCTATTAAACTGCAGTATTACAGAAAAACCTTACACTAAGTTCATGTTATACTGCATCACACCAAAAAATAGAGATGCACCAAATACCAATTTTTGCTGAATACCGAATATCTGATTTAAAAAAATTAATTAATGTTTGCATTTTCATTTTATGTCAATTTAAAATAGGCAATGCTTATGTATTATGTGTCTTTTGTGAAATGTAAATGCACTTCCATTCAACATCCTAAATTTATCTACATTATGCCTAATTTTTCCACAGCATAATTTTCCATTATTGCACTTTGATTGCAATGATTAATTTACGTGAAATACACTGCCAGCTCAGTCATTTCCAGCCGAGGACTGCAGTTTCGTGCTTATTAGCACTCATCAGCCCGGCATAGGAAAGTGACTGAGCTGGAGATGGAAAACCTCTTAAGGAAGCCAAGAGTGCGAAACAAACTGGTAGCTAATATAGAATTAGCAGATCAGACAAGTGACCGAAGCAATGGTTTGGTTCAACTCGAAGATTGAACGCAAGGCAAGGTATATTCAGTAAATTACAACCCATTAGCCAATTTACTGAATATAATGATTAATTTAGTTTCATTGTTTTTAAACAATATTTAATCCTTCATGTGGTATAAAACTTCAAAAATTTAATTACTACAAAAAAAGTCCAGGTGTTCCCTTTACACATTAATCACTTTTTAAATGATTTGTGAAATGATGATTTTTTTTTATTTATTTATTTATTTTTTTTTTAGTTGTATAGTTTTTAAAGAACTAGCATTCAATTAACTTTACATATTTATGAACGCTATAGTTTTTTTATATCTGGTTCATGTTTCATATTTAAATGAGATAACAACAACAAGGTTAATGTAATATGTCATCAAATTTAAAAAAAAATTTAAATGTAACAAAATTTTAATTTAACATCCGGGTCATTAAAATTACTTTGAATGTGACAATATTAGTTAACTACAGTACTATACAGGGGCGGACTTCCTGACTTTGGCCCAGTCGGCAAAAGAATATTTTGACCCACCTCTGTAAAATTAAAAAAGTTAAACTAAACAGTGCCGGTTCTCGATTCTTCCGAGGTCGAGCAAAGACAAAACTACTATTAGTTCCTATTTTCCATTGAGTTTCTAAATAAAGTTTTGAAATTCTAAAAAAAGAAAATCATGAAACGTAAAACAAAGCAAACATTGACACATTTTTAATGTGCCTTGAAAGAAGGATACTAATGGTTAGAAGTTTTAAAAGGCACATCTTTACTCTTCAATACCGACAAAATAGGAGGGACACAAGAAAAATAAAGAATCAGGTAAATCCCCAGAATTTTTTCAAAATTGGTTAATCTATATAGGTTTAAGGAGAAAAGAATTGGGAGAAGAGGTTCCCTAGGCTCTAACTCTCTTTCAAGTGATATGTTCAAAAAATTGATGTTAAAAGCCACAGTTTTACAATTTTTGGAAACTTACAAGGAGAGGAAAACAAAGGGGTTCCCCTAAATTTTGTTTTCTTTCTTTCTTTCTTTCTTTTTTTTTTCAAAATTGAAGTCCATTTTAGCCTATATTTATTTACAATAGTATGTCGGGGCTCTTCCCGAAAATTCTCCGAAATGAGAAGCTTTAGAACTACAGTTTTATGCTACCCATAGTAAAATTAATGGAACAGGGAAGCATCGGGAACTCTTTACTAAAATATTTTGGCGTTGAACTATTAAAAAAACGCTAGACTATCTTTGGTCAAGTTAATGAGAGAACGAGCCTCAGTGATCTTGTTTGGAAGCATTTAAAAACTGAAGTCCTATCGACCCAATTTTAAACTACATTTATTTACAACAGGGAATCTGGCGACCCTCCTTTAGAATTTTAAGAGATTGCAATTTTAAAAACATAATCTTATATAGTTGGAAACATAAAAGAAAGGGGACAGATTTCCCTAGTGATTCCTATGTGCCCCTAGTGTACAATTTTTTGGAAGGCCCCATGCCTTTCCGCTTTTAAGCTACCCTTTGACCCTTAACATAATTAACCCTCCTTGCCCCTTAAAAGTTTCAGCAAAACTTCACAAAAAGCAAAATTTTTTTCGCAAGGTAAAGATTTACGCAAGTTCATACTCACTCATTTTTTATAAGAGCAAAAAATGACATCAGTGTCCAATAAAAGCTCTTACATCTTTTCCACGTTATTTACAAAAAAAGCAGAGGTCTGATCTTATATTTCTGTTCTGCTGTTGCACCAATCGGAACATAAATATTTTCCACACGCAAAAATGAATTTAAAATACAGTAGACCCTCGTTTTTTGCGGCGGTTACGTTCCACTTAAATGGCGGGTTCATCAAAACTGAGTAAATTAAGAATTAATACGTAGTAGTGTTAAAATAGGGGTTAGGTTCCATAGAGGAAAAAAATACTACATTCTAGTGACAGATAAAAATAAGTTTAATGTGTATTTATGCTGGAACTAATGCATGATGTGCGTAAAGAAAACATGAATTAACTTAGTGTTGATTAAAAAGAGCTGGACGTGAAACTTTGGGCAGTCATTATTTATTTTTATCCGTATTTCTTTGTGGTACATTATTATTTCTGGAATCACTCCCATCACTTCCATGACAAGATCTTCCTTGACGCAAAGATTATTTGCCATTGTCAAGGAATGGCTCAAAACTTTCAGAGTGAAAGCTCTTGGTTGTGTGTCATCGATGTTGGTATCCTCGTTGGTTTTGTTCTCCTTTGTCCCTTCTGAAAGCTCTTCTCCCAGTGGGCCCTGAATTGTGTGAGTTCAATAACTTTACTTCTGGAAAGAGCTCTGAAACCAATGGCAAAAAATGTCTCCAGTAGCCCAAGCTTGCTTATTAACACTCCAAGAAAGTTTATCATGAGTTATCTGCAATCTCATGAATTTGGATTTTGAAAGAGGAAAATTTTTTATCTGTTTGCTAGGCAGCATCGGCGTAAAATAAAATAAAGGTGTCAAACTTAAACCGCGTATAATCAAATCCGAGTAAAATAAGTGTAAAACCAGGGTCTACTGTAGTAAAAAGCAAAAATTTTGGACTACCTTGTTCTTGCATCAAAGCCCTCAATTATAGACTATCGTTGAAGACTTTAAGTTGATGCCTTGATGTTATCAAAAGTGGTGTCAGGAGACTCTTCGCTGAAGTTTTTCAAATTTGTGTTCTAAAAACGCGACTTTAAGCTTTGTTTGGAAACACTAGAAGACATCATAAGGGGTGCGAGGTTCGGGGCATCTCGAATCTTTAAGTGAATTTCAAAATTTTTAGGGTACTAAAGTATTCAGGGGTGCTGCTTTGAGATTGAAAGCCTTATTTAGGCTATCTTTGAATAATAATGGAAGCAAGTTTTGGTTTGTAATTGTCATTCATTTTCCTTGTTTTCCCATTCTATTTAGAAAAAAAAACTTCATATTTCTTCTGGGCCACGATATTCCTCTTAACATGAAGTGTGGCCAGAGGTAAAAATAAAAAAATTGGGCACCACTGATGTATAGTATCAATCTCAGTTCTAAAGAACTTTTCCCATTTTACTTTATGCACAATTTTGACTTGAATTTGAAGAGCAAGAACTAAAGCAATTTTTTCAGGAAAATTTGTTCAACAAAAAAGGGTCAACTATTTAAGCTGGCCCCCCTAAGCAGTTGGTCCAGTTGGGGATCCCCGACTAGCCGACCTGACCAATCCGCCTCTGGTACTATGCAACAAATTTCATTCATTGGGAGAAAAAAATATGTGTTTATTTTCTAGTTGTCAAATATTTAAATTTGTTTACTATTCAGTTGCCAAATATTAAAGTATTTAGCTTGTTTGCCAAATAGGCAGTATACCCGACACCAACCAAACATTCAATGCATCTCTACTAAAAACAGTGCCATACTTTGGTCAAAAGAAGTTGAAAAAGTTCTGAATCAAGTAGTAACTAATGATAAAAAAGTGGCTACTAAACTAAAAACATCAACTGGTCATTAGTGACCAACTAAAATTTTGAATTACTAGATCTATACGGGTTATGTGTTCATTAAATCTGAGGACCGGAAAGTCTTATCCGGTCACTAAGCAGTTTACCACAGGTGCAAGAGACTGGAGAAATTTTCCCTCTGTCAACTTCAAGTCTAAATTGAGAAGGTAGAGCTGCCTGGTGATATCATTTCTCAATGAATAAGCTAGTAACATGCTATGTTAGGAGCAATTGTGGCCCATTTATCAGGTACTAAGACCATCAATTTTGTGGAAGTGAATGGGCAAATGCTGAAATAGTCAAGTGCCTCCACATTTAAAGCACTGTTTTAACATTCTGCATATTATGAGATACAGAATGCTAAAATGCTGCTCAATGGAACAAAATTCCGTCAGGAAGTAGCATGAAGAAAAAAAAATAGAGAATTGTAAGTTCTAAAATACAAAAATTTTACTGTTCTCTCTCTCTCTCCCTCCATATAGTTGACGAACTTCAAAATCCATGATCAAAAAATAATATCAAATTGATGCACAAGTACACACCCAAAACAAGAACCAGTGGCAACAGCCACTGCACTCCCTCCTGAGCTGCCTCCAGCAACATAGAAATCACCATCTTTGCGTTGACTCGTGCAAATGTCATCAGGAATTAAAGAGAGGTCACTTCTCTTCCTCAACTTGTACTTCAGGCCAGACCTCCAAGGGTTGCGACAGGGACCAAAATGTGAATCCACAGTTGCAGATCTGCAGATGATAAGTAGAATATATAAGTATTAGACATTTTATAACTTCATGGATAAACATTTACATTAATTCAAGTAATGGTATTAACATGCTTTCAAGGATGTAATTGAATTTTGCATAAGGAATTCAAGCAACAAATTGTTAGAAACATACATACACACCTAGATATACATTATGCAGTCGAAGGTTGTTAATGCGAAACTCAGAGGACCATGAAAGTTATTTCAGGTTAAACTGATTTCTTCTTATATGATAAATAAATGAGGGATTGTTTACTCACGGGAGTAAACGAGTATTTCATTTTACATGATACTTCACGTTCGGTGACAAAGGCGTTCGGTGACAAAGGCGTTTTGACTTGACTGTGCACACACAGTCAAGTCAAAACCTATGGGAGGAATACGTTCCAAGACCATTAGATAAAGTCAAAATTTCATGTTGTAAAAAAGGGTATGTATATGATAATACGATTTTTGATAAACATACTATAATTCTGTCTACATAATCTATTACATTTGTATTACCAAAAGTCTTGAGAACTATTTTTATACATTTAACTTACAAAAACAGCATCAGAATATTTCAAAAATGCAGTCTGTTTCAGGATTGTATTTCAATTAATTATTCATGAACAGCATTCATTACCCCATTGCAAATTCATCAAGATTTGTTTTTCCAACAACCACCGCTCCCAAAGCATATAATTTGGACACAATGGTGGAATCATAAGGAGCAACGTAGGGGCTCAACATTTTGGAAGCACAGGTGGTGTGAATGTCTTGTGTATTCCAGTTGTCCTTAATTGCTAGAGGAATACCTTCCAAAACACCCAATGACAATCCTGTAAAGAGAAAATGTATTTAAACATGGGTATTCTTCCATGTGCAGGAAAAGGGCAGTAACTGCAAATTTTTCATTTTTTTAACATTTTTGTCATATATTGTACATTAGCTTTATTGTACAAGCTCGCTCATTTGGTTTCCGCTGAAAAAAAGGCACGAAAAAACATCTAATTCCAAGATTTCCCTATGGTTAATATTGAATCCAAAGCGCGTTTCTTCAAATATCTCGAAAACCCATTTCTGCAGATACTTTTGTTTACCTGCACATGGCAGTATTCAAGACCATCTTTTCTAAATCAACATTGTGCCCAACACCCCCAAAAATTTTAGAAAATGCAAATAGAACGACAAAAAATAAATAAATTACACTAATATTTATACTAAAAGATTAAATCTTTTAAAAATATTTAGCCACTAAACATTTATAATAATCTTTCAGTAAATTACTACTCAATGGAGATTGGAGAGTGGTGCTAGAGCTAGTAGATGGGATCTCTAGCTGGGGCAAACCTAAACTGGTAGCGTGGTAATGCTGTGATTAGGACCTACGTGGTAATGCTGCCAGGTTAAGTTTGCCACAACTACAGATCTTTATAAGAGTTGCCAAATTTAAATAACCTGAAAGTTCTAAATTGTCGACGGTATTGAATTGTGTAAAAACGGTCTAACAAAGGTCATTTTGTGGATTGTCAGAGGAATGCCCTCCAAAACAATCCTGTAGATTGAAAGATCCCATCTGACCCAAAGAGCTTAAGAAGGTCTTCTCAGTAATCCAAATAATAAACATCTGAAGCTATTTTTAAACACAGGGTAGTAAAATAAAAATTTGTAAAATGGTGAGCTTTAGCTCAATACTATGTGGTGTACAAATAAATTTTAAAGAATTTTTTTTTACAAGTTTGACGCTTTATTGTGAAAGAACGGTTTCATGTTCAGTTTTGTCTATTGTCTATTGAAGTATTGTCTATTGTTGGCCACTACCTTTTCCCATCTTTCTGGTAATTTTCAAATGCCTACTCAAAAAAACGATGCGTTTTTTGATGCAATCCACGAATCGATCCAATTTTGGACTTCTTCAAAAGAGCAGAAGTGCTGATCCTCAACAGCATATGTCATTGACAAAAACAAATGGTAATCAGATGGGGCAATGTCTGGGCTATATAGCAGGTGAGGTAGTATTGCCAATTTCAGAGTATTGACATATGTTTTGCCCGGCGGCGCAACATGTGGCCGAGCGTTATCATGCCAAAATACCTTGTCGTGTCTCTCCTTATATTGTGGCCGTTTTTCCCACAGTGCGCAACTCAAATGCATCAATTAAGTTTTGAGTTTGGTAAAGTTGCTTGGCACCAGTCTTCGTCCAATATAGCCTCCAATTCGGCACCTTCAAGCATTTGTGGCTGTCCATCTTGCTCTTCGTCATTGGTATCAAAATTACCACTTCTAAAAGTCTAAATTGAAACACACATGTGGAAATCAATGAAGCATGTTCCCTTCCTACAGCATTCGACTGCCTTCAGCCACTTTTCTTCAAATGGAATCAGAAAAGTGAACTTTCCTGCAAATTGTGTTTTGTTGGCACAAAAGTTGACATATTCAGAGCTAACAAAAACTATGCTGTTTAGGGTAGATTGGCGGAATGCCGCCACCTGGGGAAATGCCGCCACCTCTGATATTTGAGTCAAGGAAACCGGTTAGCCGGTCTGACAGCTTCTGACTTGTAGCGAACTATGCTACAACCAATGCCACTAGTCGATGGTAGGCATTGCGCACGTTGTTTTGTTCTTACAATGAAGAACGTTGTTTTGAAGAAATTTGAGATTTTTTTTTCCTTTTGAATAAACCTTTAAATGCTATAATGCCTGCATTTGCTATGAATAAACTTTAACTAAATATTTTAGCCTACATTTTAATCAACAACATTGAACTTCCGTTTGTTTTGATGCCTTTAAATCTGCATTTCTTTTATCTTGTTGGATCGGGGTTTATGACGTCACCTCTCTGGGGGTGATGTTGCCTTGGTGGCGGCATAACCCCTGGAAGCGTCTTTCCACCGTATAGGTCCAAAGCAATTTTTTAAAGGAACAAAAATGCGCTCTTGTCAACTGTGCTTAGTAAAAACAGAGTTACTTAACAGAAGTTAGTCTTAACAGAAGAAACTTGTGAAGAAAATAATCTTGTAAATGCAACCAATGCGTCTGAAGGTGTGTTACTAGATATAGCATCTTGCTCATCAAAGACCGTTCAGGAAATGCCTCAAAAAACATTTCTTCAAATGCTAGAAAAGTTTTCACCAGTGCATGCCGGATAACTTGAGGTTTATTTTGCAACAAAACAAAAGTAAATTTATCGATTCACTTCCAAACAGAAAGCAAAGAACTGTAAGGAAAAAATTAAATAAATCCCGAAAGTAACCTCCTTTCAAAAAAAAAATGTATTGCACATAATATGTGCTTGTTATTTGTGGTAGGTCATTATTAATACAAATACAAAAGTGACGACCAGCAACAGGCTCTGGGCCCAGCTAGACTGGTCCTAGTCAATTAACAATCCCCAGTGAAGAGCAATGGCTCTCTTAAAACTATCTACTCCCTTGCTCATTACCACCTCTTCCGGTAAGCTGTTCCAAGGTTCCACTACCCTGCTAAAATAATAATTTTTCCTAATATCCATGTTAGCCTGAGATTTAAACAGCTTAAAACAATGACTCTTTGTCCTGGTTTCAGCGCTAAACTTCAGCCCTGTAACATCTTTCATTTTAATAAATTTAAACAACTGAATCATGTCCCCTCGGTTTCTTCTTTGTTCAAGACTACATTTTTAGCCTTCTAATCCTGGAATCATAATCTAAGTGGCAAAGTCCATTTATTAGCCTTGTAGCTCGCCTTTGAACCCTTTCCAATACATTAATATCTTTCTTAAGATAAGGAGACCAAAATTGAACAGCATATTCCAAATGGGGTCTTACCAAACTTCTATATAAGGGCAGAAGATCTTGTTTAGATTTGTTTGAAATAGATCTATTGATAAACCTAAGCATCTTACTGGCTTTGTTACTAGCAATGCTGCACTGTTGGCTAAACCTTAAATCCTGACTTATCAAGAACCCCATATCAGTAACTTTGTCTGCCTGACTAATGACTGAACCTTGCAAATCATAACTTTTGCACTTATTTCCATGCCCTAAATGTAGCACTTGACATTTCCCAACATTAACAGCCATAACCCATTTATCAGCCCACTCCGTAATATGATCTAGATCCTCTTGCAGCTGATTTGCTTGTTCTTCATTTTCTACAGTCCCCATAACTTTGACATCGTCAGCAAAACAATTCATGTTCCCAGAAATATTTTTGTGAATATCGTTCATAAAGACAATGAACAAAACAGGCCCTAACACTGATCCTTGAGGAACCCCGCTTAAGACCTCACTCCAATTAGAATAATTTTCCCTTACAACTACCCTTTGTTTCCTTCCGGTCAGCCAGTTTTTCACCCAAATGAAAGTTTTCCCTCCTATTCCTATATCAGCTAATTTGCTAAGTAGAGCAACATGCGGTACCTTATTGAAAGCTTTTTTAAAATCAATGTAAACAACATCTACAGGCTTCTTATTGTCCAAACCATGGTAACTTTGTCATAGAAATGTAATAAATTAGTTGCACAAGATTTACCTTTCCTGAAACCGTACTGAAAACTAGTCAATAGATTATTAGTCTCTAGAAAATTTACTATCTTAATTTTTATCAATGTTTCAAAAATTTTGCAAACCACCGAAGTTAGACTCACAGGTCTATAATTTCCCACACTCCCTTTAGACCCTTTCTTGAAGAGCGGTGTAATGTTAGCCAGCTTCCAGTTCTCTGGCACTGTCCCCGAGTTATAAGAAGCATTGAAAATATTTACGATTATATCTGCTAATTCCACCGCACATTCAAATAAAATTTTTGGATAAATATTATCTGGTCCCGGAGCCTTAGTCTCTTTAATTTTTTTCAAATGAAGTAAAACGTCATCCCTGGAAAATACAAAGTCCTCAAGCTGTACTATAGCTTGTGTCTTGTTGGTGTCAACTGTTGAGATACAGTTATCGTTAAAAACACTCGAAAAAAGTTATTAAGAACATTAGCAATATCACTATTGTCCTGAATTAAAATTCTGTGATCATCAACCAGTGGCCCAATATGACTATTTTGAACTTTCCCTGAATTAGCGTATGCAAAAAACCTCTTGGGATTCCTGTTTATGTTATTTGCCAGTCTTTGCTCCAACTCTCTTTTCTGAATCCGTACCAAATACTTAAATTTACGACTTGCCTTACAATATTGGAGCCTATCTGCACTGTGACCAGTTTCTCTAAACCTATGAAAAGCGGCTTGCTTGTAATTTAGAGCGTCTTTAGTTTCCCTGGAGAACCACATTGGCCAAATTTTAGTGTTAACACCCTTTCTCCTAAAGAAAACATGATCCCCAGCCGTTTTCGCTAGATTTTCCTTAAACTCTGTCCACTGAAGATTCACATCGCTATTGTCCAATCCAGAAGAAAAAACTGCTTTCAAACTCTGCCTAAGTGCCACAAAGTCAGTATCTCTGAAACTAGGCACAAACCTAAAATTCTCTACTTTGTGCATATCAAATTTAATCCCAAACCTAATACTGTTGTGGTCACTATCTCCAATGTGTTCCCCTACACACAACCCCTGAACCGAACCTTCCAAGTCGCAGAAAACTAGATCCAAAATCACGTCCTGTCGAGTACCCTGAGTTACAATTTGATCTAAGAAACAGTCACCAATTACTTTCAAAAATTCCTCTTCTATGCTATTACTATGGTAAAAATTATTCCAATCAATTCCTGGAAAATTAAAATCTCCCATTATGATGACTGACCCTTTGCTAGAAATGTCACTAATAATACTAAAAATCTGTTCATCTTGACCCTGGCTTAAGTTGGGTGGCCTATAAATGTTCCCTAAACGTAGTTTTTTGCCCTTATTGCTCATCAACTCCAGCCAAATCATATCAATCTCATTAGGTTTATCATTAATTACCAATTCATTGCAAGTTAAAGTGTCTCTGACATAAAATAAAACCCCACCTCCTCTTTTACCTACTCTATCTTGTCTAAACAAATTATACCCAGCAATAAGGTTGGATATTATTGGAGTTATCGGTAACTCCAATAATATCCAACCTCTCGTCTATTATTATGCTTTTCAATTCTTCCATCTTATTCCTAATACTACGAGCATTTGTATAAAAAACCTTAAGTAAGCTTATCTTACTTTTATTTAATGCTGCATGATTATTTGAATCCCAACTGTTAAAATCTTTTTTCTTATTAGCCACCCTATTTCCGTTTCTACTAAAATTCCAATAGTTAGTATCCTTTCGAATTCTGCTGCTTAAACCATGCCCCCCATTCCAACTTAGTTTTTTGATTCTGAAGCCTCTAAAACCAAACCACTAACCATTTTGACCCCTGTAGAGCTCAGATGCAGGCCATCCCTAGCAATCTAATCGCGTTTACATTTACTCCACATATCAATAAACCTGATACTACGCTTAATACAAATTTCCTTGAATACCAGGTTCATACAGCTAGCCCGTTGGTTTAACCAACTCCTATGCACTCCATACCTGGGAAGCAAACCAACTACTTGGACATTTGCCGAACAGTTGGTTGCTTTGTCCAACAGGGAATCCTATTCCTTTGTAAACTCATCGTTGTTAATATGGCCTACATCGTTAGTTCCTACTGTCGCGATCAAGGTTAGCCTTGAACTTTTATTTATTGAACTTTTCCTTTCGCCCACCGCTTTCCTGATTTGAAGTGAACTGATTGAGATAAAAAATAAATAGAATCGTTAGAACACCGAAGATGATTTTTTAATACAGTCCGATTTGCAAAGCTTGTTCTTTGAATTTGTAAATATTGTTAATATATTGATTTTTTTTTTCGTTTGATAGTACTGTGATTTTTTAGTCAATTTTAGTAACTCTCCATGAAGTCAAAAGATGCAAACGCCCAGAAAGAATCGGAAAATGGTAAGACTTTTACCTTGAAATTTAAACTCAAGATACCGATTATTACATTTTTTGGCGCCCCCGGGTGGGCGTTTGCAATTATATTGAATTGAGTTAAAAAACTAATAGTATTTGATCAAGATAGTTTTTTCTTAATATAAATGATGGAGAGTTTGAAGAAATTACGCACTTCATTACGAAGTGGTTTTTCGAGAATCGCTAACCAACTGGAAGAATACTTAAAAGCTACAGATTGTAGTCAAGATGAAATAGAAGTCTTAATTAACCAGTTGAGTGAGAAATGGTGTGCACTTGATATGAAAGAAAAAGAAATTCATGAAATATTAGCTAGTGATTCTGATTGTGCTCAAGAGGATTTTGATGTTGAATATAATGTGTATGAGTCGTACAAAGAAAAATTCATACGACTTAGAACGAAAGCTGAAAAAATGCTGCGCAGTACTAATAATGAAATTTCAACTGTTGTGACTGAAACGGAGTTAAATAAATGCCGATTTAAGTTACCGCGAGTAGAGTTGAAAAAATTTAATGGGGATATTAAGGAGTGGCTCGGTTTTTGGGGTCAGTTCAGAAAAATTCATGAAGACGTAAATATAGCACCTGAAGATAAATTTATTTATTTGACTCAAGCTACTGTAGAAGGCTCCCGTGCCAGGGAACTCGTTGATTCGTTTCCCCCATCTGCGGAAAATTACGAACAAGCAATTGAATGCTTAACTGCTAGATTCGGTAGGGAAGACTTGCTCATTGAAGTTTATATAAGAGAATTATTGAGTCTAGTTTTGACGAATTCAATGGATCAAAAGAAGATGCACCTGGCCAAGTTATATGATAAAATAGAATCACATATCCGAGCATTAAATTCCCTGGGTGTTACTTCCGATAAATACGCTTCGATTTTGTATCCATTAGTTGAAAGTTGTTTACCAGAAGATATTATTAGAATATGGGAAAGGAGCATGACTTTAAAAAATGAAAATACTAAAGAATTAAATAAATTGACCTCTCTAATGAATTTTTTGAAAACAGAGGTTGAAGGGGAAGAAAGAATTTCCTTAGCGAAAGAAAGTTTTAGCTTCGATTCGAAGCGAATGAAGAAACATTCCTCACCACCTCGCCCGAGTAGAGGGGAAGAAGAGAAGATTCCAACTGCAGTCGGACTTTTTGGTTCCACAAATTCGAATACGTGTGTATTTTGTGAGAAGAAAAATCATGAATCATCTGCTTGCCGATATGTGCTGAAAATGAATTTAGATGATAGAAAGAAGATATTAATGAAAAAGGGCTGTTGTTTTTACTGCCTTAAAGTGGGTCATAGAACTCGAACGTGTAAAGTAAGAATTAATTGTGAGCGATGTAATGGAAAACATGCAACTATAATGTGCAACGAAAATAAAAACCAAGAGCGCGATAAAGTGAAAACAGACGTGCTGAAAGAGAATGACGGTCAAAATGCTATCAATGACACAGTGCTAAATAACCGCACTTGTAGTCCCAACATTATGTTACAGACTTTGTACGTCAGATTACGAGGCAACAAGGGAGGGAAAATCGTGAGATGTCTTATTGATTCTGGCTCCCAACGGTCATATCTGAGTAAACGAGTCGCTGAAGAAATGCAGTATGACCGCCTTAAAGAAGAGAAAGTTATACATAATTTGTTTGGTGGTAAAGAACACATAGAAAAACATTACCGACACAGAGTATTAGTCAGCAGTATTAACAAAGAATATCACTGCAATTTTGAGGTACTTGACCAAGAAAAAATATGTTCTAAAATACCAACTTTGAAGTTAGATCCATGTGCGCAAGAATTGAATGAAAGAAATATAATTTTGACAGATCAATTGATTCCAAAAGAAACAGAATCTGAAGACATAGATTTATTAATTGGAGCTGATGTAGCAGGTAAGCTTCTCACTGGAAAAGTCATAGTTCTGCCATGTGGACTCGTAGCTGTCGGAACACATCTTGGATGGACCTTGATGGGGAAGATGCCATTTGACGATCATGATGATAATTCTACAATGGTGGTAACAAATTTATTTATGAAAGATTTTACCATTCCAGAAATGTGGAACTTAGATGAAATAGGTATTACTGGTCCGATCGCTAAAAAAGACATGGAAGAAAAAGAAATAAAAGATGACTCTGAATCTGAAAAAGAAGAAAATGAAGTAAAAAAGACCACTAATGAAGATCTGGTGGAAGTTGATGACGTGCAATCAAATGAAGTGGATGCTTCAGAAGAAAGTACAAAACCTGTTACTCCTGTCGAAGAATTGATGGATACTAAAACAGAAACAGATGTGAAAGAAGAAAGTATAGATAAGGAAGAAGATAAAGAAAATGATACACCTTCGAAAAAGAAAATAGTTGCATCTGTTGAGCACGAAAATGATGCCAGTGTTGAGCATTTAGATGAAAGTTTACCCATCTCTGATCCTGAGCAAGAAGGCCGAGCTAACCAGTCGCTTTCTTCTCATCAAGAAGACTCTGAAGAAGCAAAAAGGGTTGAAAATCCTGACGACATTCGTTCCAGGAGCTACCCAGCTAAACAGTTACTGAAAATGAAATGGTGGGAGAATTCAATTCGGTTAAAGAAGAATGAAGACGAATGGCCACAATTTGATTTGGTTTTCAACGATGAAGAAATTTCCCGAGAAAAGCGAAGGAGTGCTGTGATAAATACCAAAGTCAATGTGGAAAGTGAAGATATGTTTCACAGATACTCAAATTATCCGAGACTCATTAGAATCATTGGATGGATTTATAGGTTCTACTTGAATTCGAACTCTAAAAATTCTAAACAAAAAGGAAATCTAAGTGTACAGGAGATGAAAAATGCGGAAAAAAGTTTACTAAAGATGGTACAACGAGAATCATTTCCAGAAGGAACCAATGAACAACGAATTAGACAACTTAATCCCGTGCTTGATAAAAATGGTCTCCTAAGAGGGTGGGAGCGGTTGATAGGTACGATAAAGCAAATTCAGCGTCGAGTTTTAGGTCAAGCTTCACTGACTTACGAAGAGCTGAACACAGTAATGTGTGATATCGAAAGCCTGATAAACTCGAGACCTTCAACGTACTTGTCAGAAGATGTAAATGATTTGGTTGCACTGTCTCCTTCCATTTCCTCCAAGAAACCAGAGAATGCGGCGCACCTGATATCGATATGGTAGATGTCACCTACTTGCGAAAAAGATATTCATATCTACAACGAGTACGTGCAGACCTACGAAAGAGATTTCGGCAAGAATACCTTGGACAACTGAAACATGCAAGAAAATGTCCGAAGAAAGCTATGCCTCCTTCTGTAGGCGAAATTGTTCTCATAGGATCAGACAACCTAAAACGGTTGCAATGGCCACTTGGACGAATTCTTGAAGTCCTTCCAGGCAAGGATGGCATTGCCAGAGTTGTCCGCATAAAAACTAAGTCTGGAATTGTCACACGTCCTGTGCAACGTGTGTACAGTTTAGAAATAACAGAAAACGATGAAGGTACACTTTTGAGAGATAAAGCCACTACTCGGAAGATCCAGGAACCAGTGGTAACGTGAAGTGGACGAATAGTAAAAGAACCCAAGAGACTACGCTTCACAGCAGATTGAGTTCTTCATTAGTAAAGAGCTCAAGGTGGGAGGATGTCGCGATCAAGGTTAGCCTTGAACTTTTATTTATTGAACTTTTCCTTTCGCCCACCGCTTTCCTGATTTGAAGTGAACTGATTGAGATAAAAAATAAATAGAATCGTTAGAACACCGAAGATGATTTTTTAATACAGTCCGATTTGCAAAGCTTGTTCTTTGAATTTGTAAATATTGTTAATATATTGATTTTTTTTTTCGTTTGATAGTACTGTGATTTTTTAGTCAATTTTAGTAACTCTCCATGAAGTCAAAAGATGCAAACGCCCAGAAAGAATCGGAAAATGGTAAGACTTTTACCTTGAAATTTAAACTCAAGATACCGATTATTACACCTACCCACAAAGTAACTACATCCTCTTTATTAAATACCCCCTTCTTTTCAGCAACCCTATTTACATCTCTCACCCGAGCCCCTGACAAACAACATCTAGCCACCTTACGTCTAACTCTGCCTATTGAGTTTCCCACCTCACGCACCATCTCCCAAAATTATACCCTTTGTTTCCCAGTCAGTCGCCTCAACAATAACTTTCCCCTTTACCTCTGGAATATTCCCACTATCTAACACACAGCTAATGCCCACCTTCTTTTTACTAACTTCCCCCTCTCCCTCTGGAGTGTTTACCCCATCTACACGCCTACAGCCTAATGCTAACTCACCCTCCAAAGTAAGCATCCTAACTCTGATTTCTGAGAGTTCAACACACTTAGTGCAAATGAAATCCTTCTCAGAGTCATCCTTTCCCTTAAACAAGCAGAACATCTGACATAGGTCACAAGAAATCCACTTGTCCCTTTTACCATTTTTAACCTCCTTCATTATGCATATAACTCCCATTCTAGCTCAAAAGGTACACTTAAAATTCAATACAAAAATACAAAATTGAAGAAATAATGCTAATTATTAGAATTAGAAAGCATTGGAAGCAAAAGATACAAATATTACTAAATAATAAGACAAGCAGTAAATTAAAATAAACAAGTTACACACTTAACAGAGCACTCAGGCTTAACAACAAGAAATCAGCACAATTTAGGCTTAGCTACAAAGAATAGAAAAACACTTTAAGAAAGCAAGTAAATCAAAAATAAGACTTAAAACACAAAAATACTTAATTATATGATAAAATACAATAAAAATACTGAAACTAAGGCAGTAAAATAAACAATTACAGTAAAAAATCACTTATGTAAGGAGCTGCAAAATCTCTCCCCAGCTACAGTAGCGCCCTCTATCGGCGAAATCCGATTTTTTATATGTATTAATATAAATACATACAAATAATCGGATAATGTTTTCCGATTATATATTATTTAATGGATTTAATTATATGCCAATAAAGTAATCAACTCAGAAGCAATCATCGTTACTGCGATTTCTTCATATTTTTTTAAAATTAATTATTTTAAGTTCCTTTTAGAGAGGTAGTTTTAAGTTTTATTTATTGAATAGCTGTGGTAAATTCTTCAGCACTGGCTTAGAGGCGATAACTGACTGATTAAATGTTTGCTTACTTAGTTTTAATGTAATTTTATAAAATTATTCGTTATTAAAAAATATTTTTTAAAGTAAATACTTTTACAAAATTAAACTGTTTATTAATACTAATAAGATATGTGTGAGACTTCTATTAATTTTTAAGCTGAACATATATTTTTATAGTATTAATTTTTTTTTCTAACCTCTATTTTTCCGGCATGACGGAAAGGACGAGGCAAGTGTTATTGAAAATTTGGTGACCCCCGAATTTTGCGGCATGCCGGATAATGCGGGGTAATACGGTATTAATCTAAAAATTTTGAGCAAAGTACATATTTGCAGCAAATGTATCTGTGCATGGCATGCACCTGTGCATCAACATTATCTAGCTATGTAGAGTTCTTACATTTCTTTTGTCGGAAATTGAGCCTTAAATGTAATCGTTAACCATCAGAACAGTAGAAGCTCATTGCTTATGTGATTAATTAGCAGCGAAGTCAAGTGTGAGTGACTGGTAAACAAACATAATATAATAACAAGCAAAGCAATATTGCCGAGTTTCAAAATATATTTTATGTTTCTGGTAACTAATATTCAAATTAATTTTACTTTTAAATTACTTTTTATTATTAAATAATAAATAATCTGCACAATTCTTGTCAATATTGCTTATCTCATGATTTTCACCAATAAATACAATTGTACAAAATTATGTAATCAATCTGTCTTAAAAGTAGTTTATTTATAGTGATTTTACATAATTATATTACAAAGGGTTCAATGCTTTTCTGAAGGACTCCCTCGATCGATGAACAAATAACACCGACAACGATGGCTTACCGTTTTTTTCTTCTATTCTGGTAAGAAAAAAATTAGCACTACAATACTGCTCATGACCTGATTATAAAATTCAATGTTCATGATAAATTTCTTAATTTATGACATTCATAACCTTGACATGCAAGAACCTGCTAAAAATCTTTCAACTAAACATCTCTTGAGTGAAGTTAGGAGAAAGATTTGATTCACCTTCCAAAATCCTCTCATCTGCTCTGGCTGCTCTCCCTCGAGCTAGCTCTGTGCTAATGGTGATGAAGGCATTTAAGGCTTTGGTCTCCTGAATCCTGCCAAGACACATCTTGCACACTTCAGAAGCAGCAGCTGAGCGATTGCTCAGCAGCTTGGACACCTGAAATAAACAAATAAAAGAATCACTTTTGACTGCTTAGCACACTGTAAAAGAAGCATTGCATTCTCGAAAAATTTTCCTCTTAAACCACAACCAAAATTTCCATTTTACAACAAAATTACAAAACAGCTATTTACTCATTTTTTATGACAAATCAACGTTAATTTCAAATCTTTTCGCGCATAATGAAAACTGAAATAAATTCATAACTTGCCGACTACTTGGTGATTATATCTGCCTCCAGTTTGGTTATTCACTATTCCAGACTGATGAGTTCTGTTCTAATGAAAATGAAACTGCAGTCTCTGAATGTGATAACTGGGCTGTCTGGTATATTGCATGTACTCAGTGATATTTTGTTAATACAAATGCAAAAGTGATGACCAGCAACAGGCTCTGGGCCCAGCTAGACTGGTCCTGGTCAATTTACAGTCCCCAGTGAAGATCAATGGCCGTCTTAAAACTATCTACTCCCTTGCTCATTACCACCTCTTCCGGTAAGCTGTTCCAAGGTTCCACTACCCTGCTAAAATAATAATTTTTCCTAATATCCATGTTAGCCTGAGATTTAAATAGCTTAAAACAATGACCCCTTGTCCTGTTTTCAGTGCTAAACTTCAGCCCTGTGACATCTTTCTTTTTAATAAATTTAAACAACTGAATCATGTCCCCTCGGTGTCTTCTTTGCTCAAGACTGTACATTTTTAGCCTTCTAAGCCTGGAATCATAATCTAAGTGGGAAAGTCCATTTATTAGCCCACCTTTGAACCCTTTCCAATACATTAATATCTTTCTTAAGAAAAGGAGACCAAAACTGAACAGCTTTCCAGAATGTGAAAAAAATATTGCTTATGAGTTGATATTTTATCACATCCATTTTTGAATCAAGATCTTTTGGTATTGCGAGCATCAAACATTTTCACACACATTTCTGTCACTTTCTCAAGGCATAGCTGCCAGCATTGAAAGGTGAAAATCAGGGAGACTTATGAGTGAAATTCCAGGAACTTAGCACAAACAAATTCAGCAACATAAGATTTTGAGGATTTTTAAACTTGAGCCTGAACAGGAACTGAAAAAAAAAATTTCATTCACAAATTAAAAATCCAAAATATTTTATTGCTTCATTGTATTGTATAAGCGGGGCACCGAATACAGTTTGTGCTTTCAAAAACTTATAGTCGGTCCCTGCGCATAGCTTGGAGCAAAGGAGAGATAGAGGGGGCATGATTCAGTAGTTTAAATTTATGAAAATTATAGATGTTAATGGGTTAAATTTTTGCATGAAAAGCAGAACAAGGGGGTCGTTGATTAGATCTACTCAAATCTCAGGCTAACCTAAAAATTAGTAAAAATTACTGCTTTAATAGGGTTACGGGCACTAGTTGAGTCAGCTTTTGTTGAAGGGATGCAAGTAAACTTACGAAGTCGAATTACATCCTAAAAATAAAGCTGAAAATCAGGAAATTTGGTTAGTAGCCAGTAACGGGTAGACTCAGTTTTATTAGTGGCCACTTTTTAAAGTTAGTAGTCACTTTTAAAAACTGCAACTACATTTCAAATTTTATTAATAATGAAAAACAATATCATCAGAATATCGCTCACACGCAAGAAAGGTGACACAACCAAAAAGTATAAAATTTTACAAAAGAGACAAAAATAAATAAATAAATAAATAAACCTTTGAGTACAGTGCAAAACGAGGAAAAAGTTCGGTTTTAGAGCATTAGTAAATCATTTTGCAAATAATAGGGACCTTTATGATATTTTTCTTGTTATACGCAACATCTCAAACTGTTATATATTTTTAAATGAACCGTAAAATATGTGTTTTGAGTTGTGTTACTTTTTTTGTGCATGAGCGATATATTAAACATTGTTTCTGTAACCTGCCAACTATTCATAAGCATGTCCTAGAAGATGTATGCAAAATGCTTTTAGTTTTTAAATATGACTGGTAAAAGACATTGAAAATCTTGCACCACATGTTTATTTCAAATCTTAATAAAAATGAATTTATGTTAAACATTCAACCTTCATAAACTTGATTACAATGTATATCTATGATATTGAGAATAAAATATATAAAATTAAATTGATCATACTTGTAGCATCGCACTGGGCCACTAGAGTATCATTAACTGGTATTTGTTGAATAAGATTTATGATTCAAAATTTTCATCATCTCATTCTCTTTCCCCCCCCCCCCCCCCCACCCATTTGCGCAAAATTATTAGAGCAATTCAAATAACAATAAAGTTAAAATATTGATAATATCAATAATTAAACATAGGCTTACAGAACAGATTAGAAGAAGTACAGCTATGAGTTCAATGATGAGGTTATAATATGAAACAAAAAAATATTACTAAGTAATTATTCCACTAAAACCAAAATAAAATAACCCATTTTACTCAGTCATAAATAAAATTAAATCAAAAGTAATTAACCAGTTTCATACTCTATTCATAATATTTTATTTTATATGGAGCAAAAAAGCATATCTATCTCTCTCTCTATTTTTGCTGATTTTTTGACTAAAAAACATATTTTGTACTGATAAGTTTTAGTTAACAAACAGAAACATTTAAAAATAGAAGAGTAACAAATAATGTTAAAAACAGGAAACCAGAGTTAAATTGTTTATTTTTAACACATCATATACAATATTAACACAGGGTGATAAGTTTTAATTATTTATGCTTTCCACCATGTGATCATTGAGAGCAGCCATCGCAAGGCAGGTGGCACGTCCAGGGTTCAAAGTGCAAATGACGGTACACTGCTGCAGCTGAATTTCTCCCTCCAGCGATGGGGAAAAGAAATACATCAGGGTAGCTCCGAACAGGGGAGGGAAATGTGGTTCGATTGGGAATGCAAGTAGAGTGACTGAGCAAGAGTGGCGACCGTGGATAGCGATCGATGACACTTTTTAATCGCCAAGTGACGAGTGGCGACCGCTAATTTTCAGCTTTACCTGAAAAGTGATTTAGATGGCAGCTATGTCAAAGGCAAAAATTTCTGTCAGCAGATGAAATGATACAGTTGTCTGTCCCATGGACAAAGTTGCATCCAGCCTCTGGTTTTGAAGGTGGTCATTATCGGTAAAGGGGGGGGGTCAAAATGCAATTGTCAAACTTAAATATGGGTTCAGGAGCGAATCTTTCAAAATGAAACTTTAGGCTACATTAGGTCTCTTAAGGGGATCATGATTCCCCCCCCCCCTCCTGGATCATGCACCTTATTCATTGTTGAGATTTTTTTCAAAGAACATACTAGAAAAAGTCGGAACATCAGCAATTTCATCATTAACTTGCACTAGGGTAAAATTTCTTATAATTTAACAGCATATTTAGCACAAAAAATCATATAATCATAATACAAGGAGAAATAACCTTGTCTTTACCTTCCTGATTGATGAGCATAAAATTGAAGCATTCATAGCTCATTTTTCCTTGATTTTACTTTTCCGTGTGGAGTCAAATACTCTTTCAACTAATATTCACCATTAGCACAGACGATTTCTTTGTATGTAAGAGATGAGTCATGAAATCCTGGATGAATTCCTCAGAAATTCAACTTAGCAGCCAATAGTACTGAAGACGTCTCCTAATAGTCCTGCACTGGCTGATTGGATGTCTTGGTCACATTTCAAAACGGCCTGCACAAGAAGTTTGTACTTTAGAATGCAAAAAAATACTGAAAAGTATCGAGTTCAAAGATGATACAACTAATGAAAATAATTTAAAATTACAGTTTTGTAATTAAAAAAGATTTTTGCATTTTTAATTTATTATTATTTTTTATCTATTCGCAATATAGCCAAGAAATGTAACGTAAATTGATGGTTTGACAATTGCTATGTTCACAATATGTCTGTGCTAGCACAGATAATAATACTCTGTAATATAGATGGTAAACAGGCAAGCTACCATGGGCACCCATTTAGGGGGCAAGTGAGGGCTCAGGCCCCCAACCCTCTAGAAATTAGAACTTCCTCTTTCTAAGTACTTTTTTCTTTGCAAGAATGTAAAAACTTTTCTTTTCCAGCCATAAATAAAAAAGTTATTGAACACGTCAAGCTTTACTAATTCTAATCTGCACTGAAATCGGTTCGGTTTCCATGGAGAAAATATCTGAGCCCCCTTAAAATTTAGCATATGGACATCCATGCAAGCTACATTACATTTGGGCAGAGGCAGGTCTTCCATCTGTGTACCTTACACAGGGATGCTCACCCACCCTAAGGGCAAGAGCACCCCCCCTCAATATCATGGAGACCCCCCCCTCCAAAAGCAAGAGCCTCCCAAAACAATGAGAAAAATACCTCTCAAAACATCCCCCCTAAAAATTTCAATGGCATAGTCTGGGCCACGACCCCCTCCCCCTAAGTGGGTACCATTGCCTTACAGGGGTAATAGTGGACTCAAGTAAAATTTTTATAAAGACAGTGTGAAAATTTCTGTAACTATGAGGAAGCTCGGCCCCTCTCCCCCATTAAAAAAACGTCTTCAAACATGCATATTTTAAAAGTTTTTTTAAAATAATTTTTCAGTTTCAGAATGAGTTGTCAGTTCAAAAATTTCCGAAACAGCAACTCAAAATTTTCAGCATTTCCAAATCACAAACACTCCTGGCACCTTAGCACCTGAAACCCCTTATAAAAATGAAGAAATAAATTTTTGTATAGATTAAATGAAATACAACAATACATGGAAAAGCTCTGCCATATTTTTGTAGATTTCTCAGATGAGGATCACCCATATGGGGGGCAAGTGGGGGCTCAAGACCCCCCTCCCTCACCTCTTCCTTAGAATTTAAAACTTCCTTGCTTTTAGTACTACTTCCTTTGCAAAAATGTAAAAACATTTCTTCTCCAGCCGTTAATGAAAAAGTTATTAAAAATGTCAAATTTTAATAATTAATCTGAACTGAAATCAGTTTCCATGAGGAAAATATCTGAGCCCCCCCCCCTTTATAATTTTGCATATGGACGCCCTTGCCTCCTTTCAATGAGCTAGTATGTAGCTGCTATCCTTTAATATTGTAGTCAACTACA
Source organism: Uloborus diversus (assembly GCF_026930045.1). Classification (NCBI taxonomy): domain Eukaryota; kingdom Metazoa; phylum Arthropoda; class Arachnida; order Araneae; family Uloboridae; genus Uloborus; species Uloborus diversus. The sequence goes on along the minus strand of NC_072732.1, from coordinate 183,438,932 downwards.
TTATACTGACGTGTCCAGGTGAACGGCAGTATCTGCAGAAATGAGTTTTCGAGATATTTGAAGAAATGTGTGGTGGTTTCAATACTAACAATAGGAAAATGTTGGAATGAGACGGTTTTTCACCCCTTTTTTTTAAACCAAATAAGCGAGCTTGTATAATAAAGATAACATACAATAGATGACAAAAATGCAAACCTTTATTACATCTTCATCATAGGTAAAAGTGCAAAAAAAAACCCCTCAAGAGTCTGCTTATGTCTAGACAAAAGGGAATGTAGAGAGAAGGGAAAGGCAATGTGGAGGTCCTTATGTTCACACAATTTTAGCATAAGTTCCTAACAAGGGCGCCCATATAGGGGGGCAAGCGGGGGCTCCAGCCCCCCCCCCTCTTTGAAATTAGAACTTTTTTGCTTTTAGTACTTTTTTCTTTGCAAAAATGTAAAAACATTTCTTCTCCAGCAATTAATGAACAAGTTATTTAAAACGTCAAATTTTAATAACCCTAATCTGTACTGAAATCTGTTTCTATGGGGAAAATATCCTGTTAAATCAAGGGGAAAATATCTGAGCCCCCCCCCCCTTAAAATTTTGCATATGGGCGCCCTTGATTCCTAATAGTTAAAGGGACTGCTTGCTATATTTAGCTACTTATTAATTTTTTCTGTCATTTCATTCTTTCTAGAGGATATTGCTTCACTTTTAGTTTCAACTGTCATAGTTTTCATGGGCGCCCATATGCAAAATTCTAAGGGGGGGGGGGGCTCAAAAATTTTCCGAATGGTTTAGCAGAACATTTTACCCATGGAAACCGATTTCAGCACAAATTAGAGATTGTAAAATTTGACATTTTTAATAACTTATTCATTGAGGGATAGAAAAGGAATTTTTTTTATATTTTTTCAAAGAAAAAGGCACTAAAAGCAAGGAAGTTCTCATCGCAAAGGGGGGGACTTGAACCCCCCCCCCCCCTATATGGGCACCCTTGATGGTTTTTTAATAGATTCAACTTAAATTAAGCACTTATAACAGTTACTGATGTAAAAAATCTGTTTTGTGTTTGTAGTCATATTCAAAGGCACAGTATTTTTAACAATATTATGGTTCATTTCATTGTACCTCACTATGAAAAACTATTTATTTTAACGTGTAAGTTAAGTTGTATCTGCATAACTAGATTTGCTTCTTTTTTTCATAAGTCTTTATTTAAATAACACACATTCCTCTTCAATATTTGGGAACCACATTTTAGGAAGGAATATTTGAAAAGGCCAGTTATACAAACAATGAGTCCAGACCTGCAACTGCTGTGATTAATACGGGCTGAAATGTTTAGAAACAATCTAATGATACTCTTCACACAAGTTCAGGGCTTGCTTGAATCAACTTTTAGAATACTAAATATGAGGTTAATTATAGGGTAATAATACAACTGGAGCCCATGTTTATTGGTTGTAAAAATGCAAGAGCTTTTGACCAACATCTTTTGGTCAGCTCAAATCTTCAATTTTCAGCCATGGACACAAGTGTGAGTCTTAGTAAAGACATGCTGTACCATCACTATGCTACTTTGCTTGGAACTAAAAAGAGAAAAAAAGTTTAAATATCATGCTACAATATAAATGAAATTAATTTTCTTTGCTCATTACTGAACTCGGCAATGTTGCAACACGAACCATGAAAGCAAAAATTGGATTAAGGTTAATCCCCATGAGATACTGTACGAGACCCCAATTCTGGTATCCCAAAATGTGGAAGACCAGGAACCAAGAACTTCTTTTCCTTTAAAAAAAAACTATAAATTAACTTGAATTCTGCAAATTTGAATTTAAGTTATGTTTTTCGCAATAACGATTTGCGACAGGACCCTGCTCATTGGGGGCTATTGTTTCTAGAAACGGCTCCTGTCCCCAAAGCCTGCTCTTCTTCCTGGGCGGTTACGTGTGTATAGTAGTGTGTAGGCGCGTGTGTGTATGCACGTAGGCGTGTGTGTATGAGCGTGCATTTGTGTAGGACATGGACGCCCCCGACCCGGAGAAACGGATTCCAGGAGGCAGTGCTCGGAGCCGCGCCTGCAGTGGCCGGTGGTGCTGGTGTCCCTGGTCCAAGCTGAAAAAGGAACCACAACGCCAAGGACGGTGAAATGAAAGCAATAAGCAATCGTGATTGCTCAAAAAAAAAAACAAGGTTTTAGTTTAAAATTGCTCACTTTCGACAATTTCTTGCTGCATTCACAGAACTTTCTGATCAGCTTTTTTCAAAGAAATTTTAGATGCCATGTGTTATGCACAAGCATTTTACTATAATTGTGCAACAATCTTCTAACATCCATTTTTTAGGTTTCAAAATAATTCTTAATTTTTCTTTCCTTAAGTATGCAATACAAAGCCTTTTGAGCAAAAGTATAACATTATTTTTGCAAAAATATGGTTTATTTACTGAATCAATTGGCACAATGTACTATAAAAAGCAACATTCGCAGATTACACGCTGTTGCAAACTATCTCAAGACTTTTGTTTTAGCATAATGAAGTACTTTCATTCACATTGATCGAAAAATAAAATAAATTTAGCACGAACATTAGCGAAACCACGAAAAATGTGCAAATACCATAAGGAGAGTTTTCACTATTTCTTGAGTCAGATCCAAAATCCAAAAAAGGTTACAGTCCCATACTGTATGTTCAAAAGCAAAGACTTGGTTGATCTGTGGCCCATTACTTAGGGCCAGAGATCAAAGGGGGTGGATGTATTCAGAAAAACAATGCAGGGGATTTGCCAAATGGAACTCCAAATTGTCGCAAAATTATGATAATTTCGCTGAATAGAACTTCAACTTTTGTTAAATAAGAAAAATGGGAGGACTCTTTCCCTTCCATGTTGAGCTGGATACGCCGATGGCAATAACAATACACTCCTTTAAAGTTTTCAAATAAGTTTTAAGAGGAAAAAAAAGGTTCATCATTATTGCTAATACATTCATCAAAGAGCATAGAACTCCGGCATATAATTAAACTGTCTCCCAACCTTGTGTTTTTCCTGTAGTTGTGTCAAATATTCTGCCCAATAATCTAATACAGAAAACAATTGCCCACGTAAAAAAGGTGCAATAGTTAAAATTCTGAGCATGCTTCAAGAGTCACGTTGACTGAAAATGCCAACAGGAGCCAATGGGTCTCAAAGTGATGTCAGTTCAGAGGGGAAACTGGAATGTCCAGGAAAACAAGTCTGAATTTTCTTTTTCGACTTTGCAGCCTATTCAAGCTCTCAAAGAATATGATGAGAAAAAAACTCTTTCTAAAGACTTTGATCAAGTTACCATCTTATTTTTATGGTTAGCCCAACTAAGGATTTTGACATTAAGTGAAATTCATGGGCATGGGTTAATCTTCATAGTACAATATTAACCAGATCATTTTATTGAAAATTAAAAAGGTATAAATGGAAAAAAGAATAAGAGAGACACACTTGATATCTAACTTATTTATTCTAAAAGCAAAATTTGTAACAAGAAATTTATATATTCTATTGAAAATGACAAACGGGGCACCTAGAGTTATTTAGTTAAAGCAGTCATTCTAACTTTCTCGACACAGTCAAAAAATTCATTTACTTCTCGGGAACAATTAAGAGGCAGTTTAGCATTTTCTTTGTAGCACTGCAGCACTTTTTGGTGCTTGTCGGGGCATACCGGGGCATAGGAGTTTTGCATGTGCTTTTCCTCAATTTCATCAAGTAGAACTGCAAATTTATCTTTAGCAGTTTCGAACAGCAAACGATTTTGGGATTCTAATTCGTTGATGCGATTCTGCCACGACATCTCAGCTTTCTTGAACTCGTGGTGATACTTTTGTCGCTGTTCTAACGTAGAGGAATAAGGTTCGATAGGCGTGAAGGTTCGAGGCACAGAAGATTCTTTTGCCGGCTCTGGAAACTTTTGAGATGGAGGTTTTTCAGGTTCACCCCTTAACCTCCGAACCACATTTTCGGACACTTGCACTACTCCGACAACATCATCATTTACAACAGTCACTCGGCGATTGCTCGAAGTATTTCCCATGTTTAGGTTAAGTAAGGTCAATAATATTGCACCCACTAGCTTCAGAGGAAACAAAAATGGTTAAAAACAAAATTCTTAGGCAGAAAAGGCACTAAGATGAACCAACATACCCTTTTTTTAATTGTTATAAAAAATCTTTTCGAAAATAACCAACAATTTTTTTCGACAGGAGAAAAAAAACAGCACTAAAAATCTCTGATATTTATTGTTGCCATACAATTTAGATAAATTCTCATTTCCAAGGTTTTACGATGGGACGACTTCACCTTCGAATCTTAAACTTTTATTTAGTTACTTATTTTTCTCAAACTTCGATCATTTCCGAACAGAGAATTCTTATTTCGAAGTTTTTCATTTAATTAGAGCATCAAAAGGAAAAGCATTTTACACCGGTACGGAAAACCCATTAATACGGTCGTTGCAGAAACAATCCTTGGCAAAAACTAAATGACAACCCTACACCTTGGTAAAAAATTACCAATAGCAAATCCTCGAAAATTATTCATCAAGTTTTAATTTATACATTCGGGTGTTTGAATTTATAAGATGGAGTTTTTTTTTACCTTATGGTGTATAATAATGCGAAGTCAACAAAGCATATTCTCCGGCTGTAAAATCTTGGGGTTCAGAAATGAGGAGTTGTAGCGAAAAAATCTGTGATAAAAATGCCAATATGGAAACCATGCACACAGAATTATTCCTACACTGACGGCTGCCGTTGCGTGTATTTGTATTTTGAATCTAACCTTTTCCCGTTGCGTTCGATGTGTAAAATTTGATGAATATTCTTTTAATTCTATTCCGTAAATAATTAAAGGTGCTATGGCTTCTTGTTCCGCTTACAACTGTAGTAATAAAATTGGAGCAAATATTGAAGGCATCACATTTCACAGGTATGAGTAATGATTCAAAGTATAGAAATTTCGTTTGAAAAAAATGACATCTCGTATTTAGCGTAATAAAAAAGCCTATCTTTTTTTCTTAATAGTTGTTCCTTTCTGCCAATAAAATAATATCCATTCTAGTTGCTCATGCGAATAAGATGCTGTGTCAAAATTTCATTCTCAAATTCATTTATTTATACTTTTGCTGAAGCAATTCCCTTGACGATTGATTGTAAAATGACAGAGGTGTCCACAGCACTGTTGATTTTTTAAAAAAAATCTGTGGGGCAACAAGCTGCCACAGAATGATTTGTGGAGCTTTAGATTTATGATTTCTAAAACTTGTTTTGGGAACAAACTGCCTAGTGTTTTTTTTTTTTTTTAATCATCGTTAGATTTTCACTACATGCTGTTAAATCGCATTATTTGGAAGTTTTATAATTTTTTCTGTTTTTCTTTCAGAAAATTAGAAAATATTTACAATATTTTCTCATTCTTTCATCAGACAAATCTTCAACAAAAATGTAAAGGGACTTGTAACTAACCCCCAGTTTCTTCAGAGTAGTTTATGACACTCACTCAGGGAAAAGTTCAGTGTTCTTTAAAACTGAAGGTTACCGTAGAATGAATAAGACATATTGCTCCCTGCTCCCCACCAAAAGAGAAGCAATATTGTTTTTCTTAATTAAAGGATTGCCTTCCTAAAATGATATGGTTTTTACTTTATGATTTCGAGGAAGGATCTTCAATTTGTTTTTCGTACATATCATGTCCTTCTTCAGGAGTGCCCATCTCCCTAAGGGTGACAGTGCTAGAGATCCTAAATACGGAGAGATTAGACAACTTCAGAATTGCGGCCATCTTATGTCCAAAGATGCTCACTCCTCGTAGACCGTAATGCATCTTCGACCCCAAATATCACTTAACATTGTATCAAAAAAATTAGAAACTAGTTTTGATATTATGAAAGGAAATGTACAGATCACAAATATCTGTTTGTTTTCTATCTTCATGAACAAATATTTTAGAAAACAATTTTTCTTTGTAAACGGCCCCAAAGCAGAATACTTGACGATGTTCTGCAACGTAAAATCATTTGACCAAAATTGTTTTGCAAGTACTTCAAGCCTTGCATACACATTACGCAAGCCACCAATGTGACTTTTTCCTCAAATCTTGAGCCCTAAATCAAAATTGTTCAACTATGAGAGAATTTATTTTGTCTGCAGCTTCTACTGTTGATGTGTATTGCAAGTCTTTGAATCTAAAAATTACTGTGTCCCTAAAATAAAAAATAATAGAGGTTTTGACTTTTTTCATTAAATAAAAGTAGAAATTAAACTTGGCAAGTGTGTAAGGGATTATGTTTCTTGGCCAGCTTGTCTGGATTTTTATTTTTTGGAAAAAAAGTTTGCCTTTGTGATGGAAAATTCAAAGAGACCAGGAGGATGTTGAGAAATGCAACTAGTATGTTGTTCCCATCACGAAACTTTCTTCTATATCTTTCTTATAATTCTGATCCCTCCCCATGCTTGACGAGGAAGCAATATTCCCAACAATAACAAAATTACACCAGCTAGAACTTGACGACCATCGCAATTCCCGATTTATCTCAAAAGCAAAGCAAAGAATGAAAATTGAAAATTATTTTTAAAAGCCTTGCTTAAAACAATTACAAAAATTTATTTGCTAACAAACATAAGATGGTAACAGTTAAAAATTTTAAATCGTTGTGATAATATTTCCGATCATTTCCCAACAATTAAAAGCATTCGAAATACAAAGACTATTACGATTTATCTTTCTTATTGTTGCATTAATAAAGCTTTTTTTATTTATAAAAAAAAAAGCCCCTCTTGGAGCGATTACCGCCAAAATTGAGCCAACGCTTGCTTTAATATAGGTTCACATTTGTTTTAAATTTCATCCCGATTCATTGTGGATATAGCACCTGCAATGAAAAAGAAAGAATGTTCGATTGCACCACCCCCTATTCAGCTCTTGTCGCCAAAATAAAATGGGCTCTTGTACCCTCCTAAGGGCTACTTGTTGATAAATTTTTGTTTGATTCCGTTCATTATTTCTCGAGATATAGCAGTCACAATTGACGACAAAAAACATTCTATAGCTCATCCCTCCCTTTGAGCTTTTGACACTAAAATTGAACCAGCATCTGTATATCTTAGGGGCAAAATATGGACCAAATTTTGTTTGATTCTGCTAGTTACTTTTTGGGGAATAGCAGGCCCACATAACTCAAGAAACGTCCCATTGCTCCACCCCCCTTGGAGGAATTGGTGCCAAAAACCAATGGGCACAAGTTCACATGGGGCACATGTGTGTACCAAATTTCGTTCGATTTCATGCGGTAGTTTTTGCTGTAGAGCGGCCACAAAAAACTGGTCTCACACAGACAGACACCAGTGGCGTGCGGAACAATATTTTTTAGGGGACCAGTTGGTTAAGGTAAATTACGATACACAAAAGTAAAAAGATATATAGATAGATAGATAATACATATACACAAAATATGTACAATAACTCCTGAAAAATACGCTCTTAAAGTTTTCCCGAAATAATAATAAATATTTTCTTATGCTGAGCCTTGATAAAATTAAAACTATTTGCAATGGATTAGTAGCTAAACGCTGAACACATAAGGGAAAAAAAATCTTTATTAATTACAGTCGGCAAATTCATTTCCTTTTTCTGCTTTGTTAATCTTTAAATATCCCCAACAATCTTTTTTTTTTTGTTAAGCTATTTATAAATCAAGTTAATTTTTCTCTCTCCAATAGCAATAAATTTTTCTATCACAGCATTGTAAAAGTCGTTTTCCTGCTGCAGCTCTTGTAGAAGACCTTTTTCAATCGATAACAAAGATAATCTGGACAACCTTTCTTCACCCTGAGAGTTCCGTACGTATGTCTTTATCCGCTTTAGGGCTGAAAAACTTCGTTGAGCACTTGCAGTGCTCACTGGAATTGTCGATGCAAGACAGCATAACTTGTAAGTTTCTGGATAGGCTTCATCTGCTAAATCAGTCTCTCTTAAAAAATTCATGGTTTCGACGGTTGCTTTACCTGAAAAATCTGCTAACCTGTAGACTGCTACAAGTTCACTGCGTAGTTTGTCATAGCAGAATATGTCTCCGTAATTCTTTTTTAGATAGTTAAAACTGTCCTCGGGAAATTTGGCTTTGAAAGCCTGATACTTTTTGGAATTCAGCAGCTCTAAAAAACTGGAATTCGTTCAGGTCTTGAAAACGTGATTCCATCTGACCAACAATCGTGTCGATTACTTCATTATATACTCCCAAGTATTTTATTTTCGGATCCTGAAAATCATCTCGTCGGCATCGTTTTTCTGGAGGCGCATTGAGTTCAGTAACTTTCTGGTACATCTCATTGAATTCATTTCGAAATTCTTTTAGGATGGATATTGTCTCTTTGACTTTTTCACAGCAAAATTGAATGTCCAGAGACTTATTTTGCAGGACAATAAACAACGTATCAGTTAGAGAAAATATTTTAATAAATACTTCAAGAAGAAAAGAAAAGTAAAATGTGTTTAAGAAGGATAGATAACCAGTGGCAGAAGCAATTGTGCTAGCATCCCATTTATCTACGTCACTAGATACATACTGGAAAAAAGCTATTAGCTCCAATTTGTTTTCGTAAACCATGTGCACAATTCTAGAATTGTAATTCCACCGGGTAGCTGCCGCAGAAGGAAAACGCTTCTTTACGTCAGATTTTTGCAACGCATGTACACGTTTTGATGAGTGAGCAAAAAATGAAGGGAATCCTTCTAACATTGTGAAAAACACTTTGCACTCTTTAATAAAATTTACCGACTTTGACAACACTAAATTTAGTCTATGCGCATAGCAATAAAACAAATAGTGCAGAGGGAAATTTTTCCTTCACAATTGACTGCAGCCCATTCAAATGTCCAGCAAAGACTGAAGCTCCATCGTATGATTGGGCAACGAGCTTATTTTTTTCGCATTTGTAATTAGATAAGATTTCAAATACTATTTCACTCAACGCACTTGAGGTACGGTTATCACTGACATCTTTGAAACCAATAAACCTTTCTTTTATTTCCCCATTTCTCACGTATCGTACAATGGTAGAGAGCTGAGATATTTTTGCAACGTCAGTTGCTTCATCAAGCATTATTGAAAAAAAAAGGCGCTGAGTTCATTTCTTTCTTAATTTTGTCCCACATAACATCTGCAATACATTGAATCAGATCATTCTGAATGCGATTTGAGGTGCCTTTGAAAACCTTAGCATTCTGCAAGTGGGCTTCCAGTTTTGCATCATATTTAGATATCAGTTTTAAAACTTCAACGTAATTGCCTTGATTAAGAGACTCCAGATGTTCATCGTGGCCTCTAAACGATAACTCCTGTTTTGCCAGAAGGCATGTTACATCTATCAAGCGTTTCATAATTTCCTTATTATTATCAACTTCAGTATTATACTTCAAAGTTGGTGAGCGACATTGTTCACTAAGATGAAAATCTATTCGAGTTTTACCAAAAGTTTTCAACTGAGTAATGGCTTGGTAGTGTCCTTGGGTTTTCTCGTGAAGAATCGTTGCCTTGTGGAAATTGCTCATATCTGAAAATCCATTGGCATTCCAGACGCCTTTTTCCTTTTCAAAAAGAACGCAGGGCCAGCAAAATAATTTTTTTCTTGACTTACAAACAGTCAGCCAATTAACAGTCTCAAAGTAATCTTTCTTAAAATGCCGATTGTAATTTTTTAGCTTCGTAGATATTGCTAGGTCAGGAGTAGGCCTGCTCTGTGAAATTATTTGAGCTTTCTCTTGGAAAGTCAAAGCTCCGAACGAAAGTTAAGCGAGAACGTCCAGCACGCAGCAATTCTCTTCCGAGCTCCTGAGCAGTCGGTTCTGTTGCGCATGCTCCTCCAGTTGAGGACTTGTTTTTCCCACTGAGTCCCCTTCCATTGCAAAAGAAAAACACAATGCACGCAGGAAAATAACTTTGACGAGTGAATTTGTTGTTTCCTGAAGCTCACACAGAAACCTGTACACTAGGTACGGAAACAAAAATTTATCAGTTGGTTTAAAAAATGCGTGAAATAATCAAATAAGCTTGCGAGCGAACGCCAAGGATCTAACAAAGCTATATGAGATCTGGGGAACAGGTTCTTCAGAGCGAGTCCCTCGGACAAGTCTATTTAAGACGTCGCACACAGGGGAGAAAGGGAGGGAGGAGCAGTAAAAGAAGTAGCGCTTTCTAAGAAACTTGTTTTTCTGCTCACGTTTTTTCTTAATAAATTATTCTGCCAGGTTAATAATTTATTGAAAGGGCAAATATTTAAGGGACCAGCCTAGTCCCTCTGGTACATGGGCAGCACGCCACTGACAGACACACATTTTCCAAAAATGGTCAAAATGGACTCAGCCCACTTCAAAACATTCGAATCTGTCAGAATTCGAAAATTTGCAGGAATCAAATACTTTCTTCTATATATTAGATATAGAAGAAAGTAAAAAAAGAGGACAGGGTTGATTTAAAAAGGACCAAGGCCCAGTCCCTCCTGGAAATGTCTGAAGGAAATGCTGGCACTAAAAGTAAAACATTTAAAACAGAGTAGCTTTGAAAAAATTGCCGACTTGTGTTTAGTAATTTCAAGGAACCCCATTTTTAGTGAAGAAAGGTTTGCGCTAATGAATGTAAGGACATCCGACAAAAGTCTTTTTAAACATTACTGATTTTGTTTTTTTAGCATATAGGTATGTATTTATTTTTTAAATAAAAATACATTTTAAGAAAAACCATTTCTTATACTTTCAGATTCCCATTATCCAAACCAGAACTGCTGATCAAATGGCTGTCAGCAATGCGCAAGGACAAGTGGGTACCTAACAAGGCAGATGTTCTCTGCAGCTTTCACTTCTCAGATGACCAATTTGTTGAAAATAATGGTTATAGATTTCTTATCCCTACTGCTGTCCCATCCAAGTTTGAGGTCTTGGCTCCACCTAAGGTAAAAGATAAAGTTTCCTACTTGATGTTTGACTTTAAGAAGGTTAAAACTAATTGATGATATTTTGTAGTAAGTTACCGCCCTAAGCCAGGGCTAAGGCAGAAATACTTAAAATATACCACCAGCTCAGTTATTCCATCCGAGGACTGCAGTTTCGTGCTTTTTAGCACTCATCAGCCCGGAATAGGAATCACATGAGCTGGTGGCGAAAATCCTCTTAAGGGAGCCAAGAGAGCCAAACAAACTGGTAGCTAAAGTAGAATTAGCACACCAGATGAGTGACCGCAGCAATGGTGCGGTTCAACTCAAAGATTGATGGCAAGGCATGGTATTTTGTAGTAAGTTACCGCCCTAAGCCAGAGCTAAGGCTATTTTAAGTATTTCTGCCTTAGCCCTGGCTTAGGGCGGTAACTTACTACAAAATACCATGCCTTGCCATCAATCTTTGAGTTGAACCGCACCATTGCTGCGGTCACTCATCTGGTGTGCTAATTCTACTTTAGCTACCAGTTTGTTTGGCTCTCTTGGCTCCCTTAAGAGGATTTTCGCCACCAGCTCATGTGATTCCTATTCCGGGCGGATGAGTGCTAAAAAGCACGAAACTGCAGTCCTCGGATGGAATAACTGAGCTGGTGGTATATTTTAAGTATTTCTGCCTTAGCCCTGGCTTAGGGCGGTAACTTACTACAAAAGACCATGCCTTGCCATCAATCTTTGAGTTGAACCGCACCATTGCTGCGGTCACTCATCTGGTGTGCTAATTCTACTTTAGCTACCAGTTTGTTTGGTTCTCTTGGCTCCCTTAAGAGGATTTTCGCCACCAGCTCATGTGATTCCTATTCCGGGCTGATGAGTGCTAAAAAGCACGAAACTGCAGTCCTCGGATGGAATAACTGAGCTGGTGGTATATTTTAAGTATTTCTGCCTTAGCCCTGGCTTAGGGCGGTAACTTACTACAAAATACCATGCCTTGCCATCAATCTTTGAGTTGAACCGCACCATTGCTGCGGTCACTCATCTGGTGTGCTAATTCTACTTTAGCTACCAGTTTGTTTGGCTCTCTTGGCTCCCTTAAGAGGATTTTCGCCACCAGCTCATGTGATTCCTATTCCGGGCTGATGAGCGCTAAAAAGCACGAAACTGCAGTCCTCGGATGGAATAACTGAGCTGGTGGTATATTTTAATCGATGATAGTTTTAAACACTTGGTTTATCCCAGTCTTGTGGATTTTCATAGAAAATTCTGCACAACTTTAATTCCTTATAGAACAAGGGTGCAATCAAATACGGCTGTTAGAATTACATATTATTCTTTTAAAGTTTAACTTGATTTCCATCTTAAGTTCAGGATCCCTGAAAAAAACCATCTCAGACAAAATGAAATTTTTTCCACTTTTAGTCATAAATAAACAATTCTAAATTATGAAAGCAGAACTTTTCAAAGTACATATTTTCTTTTCATTTAAGCATTTACTGATTCTTTTAATTTTTATGTTAAAATAGTTGATTATTTGTGTAAAGACTATACAGTATTGTATATATATATTTTTGGCAGAGCCTGTTCCCAACTGAGTGGAGTGCAAGACTTCTGACGATTCGGGACATTGAGTGTGACAACCGCAAGGGCTACGTAGTGGAGGCTCGTATCCCTCTGGCAACCAAAGAGGAGTTCACCAATTGGCTGGAGGCCCATGAGAAGCTGGCTCAAGTGAATTACGTACTCCTACGCAATTACCCCATCGCCAACAAGAACTTGTCTTACAAGGTGAGAGAAAACAGTAAAGCTTTCCTGCATCAACCTTTTTTTTTTTTTTTTTGTTCATTGTAAATTTTTTAACTTTGTTCAAGAACTATTTCATCCTCAAACATTTATGTAAATACAATTTGATCTTCCACATTTTAGGTTATTCTATTTTTAATTCAGCTTTTAAGGGGGAAAAAACACATATCTAACTCTATCTGATTTTATGAATGAAAATTTTACTACTACAAGTTTTAACTTTCCAATTAATAGATTCAAGTTTGATTTGAATATGAATCTGAATTTTCGCTATTTCTACCATAATTTGTTACACTAAAAACTAAAGGGTTGTTGATTATTTAAGAAAATAATGAAGATCGGAAACATCTTGGGGGTTGTAAGGATTTAGTGTACAAAAAGAGAATAAAGAATAATAAATAAATATTTATAAATAGAAATAAAAGCACCTTTTTTTGCTATTTTTTTTTTTTTAAATTTTAGAAAGTGCTCTTTGAATTAAATCGAAGTACCTTCTTTTACCTGGAAGCACATAGTCCCTTTTTTGATCTGAGGGAAACGCTATAATCCATACCTTGGGTTTGTATAGGTCGTGGAAAGTCATGAGGGAAAAAAATGGAATTTCAGACCTGAAAAAGTTATGGCAAATCATTGAGGGGACCACGCCCCCCAAGAAACAAAAATAAATTAAATTAAACTATATTCAAATTTTAAAAGTGATTATGTTTGTCATGGTTTAGTAAAAATTTAGGTCATGGAAATTTTTCATCCCAATTGAATATGAACCTTGTGCAGCTCAAAAGTAGATTGTCCTATTAAATATATGTTGTATTGATTCCTTCAAACTAATCAATATTATGCATGCTTTCTTCTCAATAAATAATCCACAATTCACTTTCTGCAGGCGGAGTATGTGTGTGTGTATGGATCAGCTGCTGCACGTCCGAACAAAAGTGACAAGCCCTGTCCTGCCCGATTGCTCGTCCGGATCAGAGTGGATCCTAAATTTAGGTTTGTTTATTTTTACCCACAAAAGACTGCACTCTTGATATTCAGTAGTTCTACAAAATAACGATGAAACTTATGCAGTTGGCTTTCTGTTTAACAAATTTCTCTATTTAAAGACTACTTTTCACATTTTTTTATCACAGTGCTAGATTCTTCACTAGTTTTAACAGCATTCTATTTAAGGTGCATTCTACTTAAGTACGATTTTTTGTGGTCCCTTGAAAGTCCTTAAACAGAGAGTCAACTTGTAACTCAGACATTGCCTCAAAATTGATCGCTTTTAGTCTTTTTTTTAATCTTTGTTTAAACTTTGTCTCTTTTTTCGCTATTTTGGATCATCAAATTTTGCTTTTTGAGCTTTCTCTCTTTCTATCCTATGTACACCATCTATGTGTTGAGTTTCTTGCTTTACCTTCAAATCATGCAGCAATCACCTTCAAAGAAATTTTAATATGATTTTTTCCTTAACATAAACTTCTGATTTTTGATTCATTGACTAATTTGCTACTGCTGCTTTTTCTTTTTTAAGTCTCATTTGTTTTGCTGTAGTATTTTTTAATCTGTACCATTGAAACTAAAATATGTATCATTCAAATTTAAAGTTCTGTTGATTCATAAAAAGAGGTTTGTTGAATAGGGAGTCTACAGATAGTGAAATGAAACGGACTTGTGCTCTTACTAGTTGTCAGTAAAGCTCTGCTTTGCCACAGTGTCGAGAATTTTACACTTAGGAAGGATCAATCTGAATCAATTTATGTACCTGTACCCAGGGCTGCGGAGTCGGAAGACAGATTGCCGACTCCTGGATTTTGAAACCTCTGACTGCGGCTTTTTTATTATTTATTTATTTTCCCAAATCCCCCTTCCTCATGGCAAGGGGGGAAAACCCCTTAAACAGAGATTGAAATATTAATTCCTTTTTATGAAATTTTTGCGTTGTATTTTATTGTAAACTTAAGATGTATACAATGTTAGAAATTCAATTTGAAAATCAAATGATCCAATAGTTGCGATTCCTAAAGTGAGATTACGTAAAAATCCCATTTTTAAAACAAAATTGAATAGGATTAATTTGCTCCCCTTTAATGTTTAACTGACAGATGTTGATCAAATCCTGTGCTTTCAATTTTTGAAAGCTGTAACTTGAGGGACCTTTTTTTTGCTTAGTCAAAAAACCTTTCTTGACAGGAGGTGGTCCTCCCCCTCCTGGATGACACCCATCTGGTGGGTACCACCTCAACTTAATCTCAGAGTTTATAAAAATTGAAATACTTTAATTCTGAAAAATTTCCCTAATAATATCCCCCTAATCTTAAATTTCAACTTAAAAATTTCAAACAAACATATTGCGGGATGAGGTCCGGTACATGTACGTCTGGAGCAAGTTTCACCCAAAATGAGGCGGTATACAGCTTTGTACGAATAGCTTTTACTATAGCTACATTTCTTGGCTCAATTTTTAATTTTAGTTTTATTGGCAGCTTTAGAATTAAACTTAATGAGAAGATCTTAGGATTAACTACAATTATTGAGTGTTGTAACCAAGAAATCATGTACTAATTTTATTTTGAACTTTTTTGTGATATCCAAGCTTTCTTAGATAAAGTCTTCAGATTAAAAAAAACATTTATATTTTGTCGGATCTTGTGGATTTGTGCTTTCGGTCCAAGCCAACACTTATTTGATTTTACCAAGCACCCTCAGAACTTTCCCGAACTTGCTTAAGCCGATTCATACATTCCTTTTACTATTTTATTACTGAGGTCGAGGTTAAAAAATATATTATTATTTTTATTTGAAAGTGATTAAATAGGAAATGTTAGGCAACAAAACTGTTTGCTGACAGTTGCTATCACTTAAATAAAGTTTAAAAATAAGCAAACTAGGAGATGCATTGGTAGCTGTTACAGAAAGCTCCATAAACAATCAACCCAGCTGGTTGCCACAATGACAAGTATTCTCTTATTAGTAGCATGTAATCAAATTAATAGGTAGTCAGTTTTTTTAAAAATGCAAGGAGAGTCAGTGAAAATTAAAGAAATAAAAAAACCCGGAGTCGGAGTCAGCATGTTTTCAAACGACTCCAAATCTCTGACGCCCCGAAATCAGTCCCACTCTTCGCCTCCGACTCCACAGCCCTGTCTGTACCTCATCCTTCTCAGTCAAACATTGCTGTGAGGCACATGTGTCATGTCAGAATACTTTGCTTGTGAACCTCTACATTAACATTTCATCTGGAAACAGATTTTGATGCTCACATGTTACAGCAAGAAAAGGAAAAAAATTCAGCATGAATGTTAATTTACATAAAGGACGATATCTTTTACATTTATAGACTATACTAACCGCTTTTATTTTACTATATTTAATAGTCTTTCTTAAGCAGCAATGTAAAAGATTCTGAGCAAGAATTCAAAGCTTTCTTTTTTGAAAAGAAATAAAATTTGACTCAAAGCAAGTTATGCACTTTGAAATGGTACAGTCATTGTATGAAGTTGAAACTTGCTAAATAATATAGCATGATCTAGTTTTTTTTTTTTTTTTTTTTTTTTTTTTGAAAATAATATTTGCTGACTATACTAAATTAGAATCAATGGCTAAGTAATGATAGGCAAGAGGTCTGTCCAACATAAATTTGTGTCCTTTTAATGGACCCTTCACAAGAATCCAATCAACCAAAAAAGGACCCTTCTCAAAATTCCCATCCACCAAAACGTACCTTACACAAATAATTTATTGAAAAAGTAAATTTGAATTCAGAATCAGGTATATCTCCATGTATAAGCAGAAAAGTTTTGGAACAATTAAGTGCATCAGCTGATATATAGGTGTGACGTTCAATTGCGCAAAACATGTTTACATTGTTTGTTTCTTAAAAAAAAAAAACTTTAAATAAAGTCGGTTCTTTTGTTTTTATATTTTTGCTTGTTTTATCAAAGCTGAAGCAAAATGGCTAGCAACTACGTTAATACATTTGAAGCTGCATGTGATTGCATTTACAGAGAAACCTAAAACCTGATTGCATTTACAGAGAAATCTAAAACAACACGTTTCAGATTTCTCTAAATACAATCACATGCAACTTCAGGTTGGTACATAGGCTTCAGGTTGGACTTTTCTCTCTGTACTTAAAAAAACAAAATAAAATAAAATAAATACATAAATAAGACTAGTGCCAATAAGATTTTTGAACTGCAAACAGACATCTAGAAAAAATGATAGTTTCAGATAAAGTTGCTAGCCTTAAAACTCATTGTAATCCTCTGCTGTTCAACTTTCATAGAAAAATATAACACCCCCCCCCCCCCCCGCCGGTTTTTGGTTACATTACTATACATATACATTTTTATTTCAAATTATTTCATTTTTCATAAACTTATTTGATTTTTCACAAAAGTGGGGCCCTGTGAAAAATCCTGGGCAGACCACTGTAATCAAGGGACTCATAGTATCAAGCATCAGCATGCTGCAGAATGG
This sequence comes from Uloborus diversus, assembly GCF_026930045.1. Taxonomy (NCBI): domain Eukaryota; kingdom Metazoa; phylum Arthropoda; class Arachnida; order Araneae; family Uloboridae; genus Uloborus; species Uloborus diversus. The sequence goes on along the minus strand of NC_072732.1, from coordinate 183,421,722 downwards.
TAAAGTGCATTAGTGCATAACCCACCTGTTATGTGTCTAACTTTCCAACATACAGTGGCTCTCAAAAATGTTCGTACACTTTGAAATGTTTTAGTAAAACCAAAAATAGCACAAAACTGAGTTTGAATATGAACTCCAATATTTCTTCATATCATTCCTACGTAATTCTAAATAAAACCCTGTAATTTTTTTCAAAATATTGCCGGATTTTCTTTTTGAAATGGGTCAAAACGCAAAGAGACAGAGAAATAATACATCACAAAAGTCAAATATTTTTGAATTAATTCATGATTAAAATTATCATATGGTTTTTTTTTCTTATTTTTGCATTGTGTTGACCCATAAAAGTCATTTGACTTTAATTTTTTGTTTATTTATTTCTTAATATTGCGCTTATTACTTTAAAATGACTGGTATTTGTAAAAAAATATTCAAAATTTGAATATTTTCCTCACAGTGGAGGTAAATTGGTTTGAAATGTCTCTAAATTAGTTGATTTATTATATTCTACTGTAAAGTGCTTGATAAAATGCTTTAAAGAAAAGAATCAGACCAAAAACAAGGCGAGAAAAGGTCAACTGGCAAAGTTGACAAAACATGCTCAGAGATTTACAGTTAAAAAAAATTATGAAAAATTCACATTTGAGTGCCGTGACAGTTTCTGGAGAATTTAATGAAAAAACTTACATTTAATTTTCACTTAAAATTGTTCGCTAAGTTCTCTGATTAACTGGATTAAAAAAATAAAAAATGAAAGATAAATAAGCTCCAAAGCGTTTTGGAATGACGTCTTACTTACAGATGAAATTAAATTCAACATTTTTGGTTAAATTGTTGTATAATTGTCAATAGAAGAAAAAATGAGGAACTTGATCTCAAGAACTTAGTTGGATCAGTTTTTCAGGACGGTGGAGGTGTTCTTGTGTGAGGGTGCATATCAGCATCATGGCTTAGTAGTTTGGAATTTTTTGATGAAATAATTAATCATCCATTTAATATTTTAAAAACCAATTTTAAACTCTTAGTCAAAAATTTGGTTAACAGAAACAACATTTTTTAAGTTAAGATTATTCAATAATATATAGACTAAAGTGTAACAAGACTCTTGTGAGATAAAAATTTCCAGCACTTTTTGGATTTTGATTTTTAAAAAATTAATTTTTAATATTAAAAGAAAAAACATTTCATATAGTTTTGTTGAAAATTGATCATAGATCTTATAATTAAATACCTATTCTGAAGTATTAATTCTAACAAATGGATAGGGTCCTATTTCATTGAAAGTCGTAGTTGTACGAACACTTTTGGGAGCTACTGTATATTTTTTGTGAATTTCATAACTTGAAATGCAATATACTTGTAAATGTAACCCATTAAATAAAATGTCACAAAAAAAAAAAAAAAAAAAAAAGAATTTTGGGGATTATTTTTGGTATGTCTCTGATAGCAATTCTTTCTTGTTGGCTATATGGCACATAAAAACTGTTTTGTTATTAGTGAAGGAAAGAAAAACAATATAGCTCAAGTATTTAAACTTATAAAGTTTATTTACATTTAAAGTCTAGGCCAAATTTTGTAAATGATTTTTTTGTTTTTCAGGTATCGTAAACCACTTGAAGAAGGACACGTACCTGTGGTTGGTTATCCATGCAACATTGTTCTGTATCATTTGCATAACCATAATATAGGTTCAAATACCATAGAGACAAAGCTTGCTCCCTCTGAAGAGGTGTCTTCAATTGTGAAGCAAAAGTTCATTGAGATGTTCAAGGGTGGTTATACAGTAGATATGGCTCTAGCCACCCATCAGAAAGATCTTTTTGAGGAATATACGGATGAATACGATGAAGTTTTGAATGACTCGTATGTCTGTCCAACTATTGAGTGGTTGGTGAAGTTCCATGAAATTTTCTCTGAGGAATTTGAGTGGAATGATTCTAAAATGGTCAATATTTTGCAAGAAGAAATTGAAGATATCAATGCCTCTAAAGGAAGTGCTACTATGGCGACAGAGGGAGAGGATGTCATTGTGGTGCTTTCAACCCCTCTCATGCAGAGAGCACATTCCATGAAGGCCTCTGGGGAAGTTGTGTTTGTAGACAATTCAGTGTATTTGGATCGATGCAGATGCTTTGTGTATGTGATCATGGCTTACAGCTGCACCGAAGGTCTACCACTGGGCTTACTGATCACGACATCTAACACGGAAGAAATCCTCACTGCTGGTTTCAAATTGTTGGCTGACATTCTTCCTGAAAAAGCTTTTGGTTCTTTCGGAAGGCAGGGCCCAGAAGTTTTTCTTACTGCAAACAATGATGCACTTCAGAACAGCTTGAAAGCCGTATATCCAGAATCTGCAGTTTTGTTGTGTGCATACAACATGTCACACGAACTCTGGCGCTGGCTTTGGGACCCAGACAATGCCATCGAGGAGTCTGATCGCTGCACCCTGTTCTCGTTAGCTTACAAGATAATGCAAACAAAAAATGCTGAAGAATTCAATGAGTTGAATGAGATTATCATGGCAAATGAAACTGTGCAAAAATATGAACAGTTCAAAAGCCACTTTGAAGAAATTAAAGGCGTTTCAGACAGATGGGCTGTTTGTTTCAAGAATGAAATACTTGACAAAGACAAAGAGATCAGTGGCATTGAAATGGCCAGCCATGTTTTGAAAGATAAGGTTTTTCTCAATAAAGCTTATAACGTCCTGCAATTGTTGAAATATTACACAGACACAATGGAAACTTATTATCGCCAGAAAATAATTCACTGCATTAACAATACATTGGAGTCATTTCTCCTGTCATCATTCCAGCCCGAAATGAGGGAGACTTCCGATCTCATCGTAAAGACGACTCCCGTAGGACAGTATGAAGTGAAAAATGCCAAAAGTGGTAAATCATATTTCGTGGACATGAATATCTGTGTCTGTTCTTGCAATCTGGGCATCAATGGGGCTCGATGCAAACATTTATATGCCGTATGTGTAGCTAAGAAAGCAGATTTCATCAGTTTGGTGCCCAATGATGATATTATCAAGAAGGAGCTGTTTTGGATTGCCACTGGGACAATGAAGACTGGCACGTTCGACATCCAAATGGATGTCGACGAGGAAAGTGAATCAGACTTGGTCGCATCGCCTGTTAAAGGAGCAAGCACCAGTGGTGATTCCTTGAGAAATCAGAAGGAGGAGTCGAAGAAAATACTCGAGAGAGTAGTGAAAAATATCATGCAGAAATATGACTCAAATCCCACAGAATTTCACAAAGCTATTGTTACAGCTGCGGTCAACTACCAAAATCTCAACAACGATCGAGAGATTCTAGCTGCTCTAAAGTACTTTGGGAAAAATACTTTTAAGTAATTTGGTAGTTTGTTTCAAAAGTAAGTTTCAGAGCTTAATTTTTTTTTACATAGATTTTCTAACAGATAAGTTCCCTACTTCAAAAATTAAAAGAAAAAGAGATTTATTAAATTAAAATGTTTACTAAATCACTAATAAAAAGAACACATTTTATTTCTGGGGATGCTAAGTAAACATTAAGTGCATTAGAATGATCTTTTAAAGATTATTCTTTTTTTTTTTAGATTATTTTTTAAGTAAAATGGTTTTTCCCGAATTTTATTTACATTCAGCGATAAAATGATTTGGTTTTGATTTTTCAAGTATTTGTGTTTTAGAAAACTGCATTTCAGAGTAAACTTTTTAAAAAATATTCTGTTTGGATACAGTAGAATATTGACATTCATGTTTAAAGAATATTTTGTTAGAAAAGCCTACAGCAAGTTCAATTATATTAAATATGACCACATGAGCAGAAGGGGTTACTCTATGGTTTCATCATTTTTACAAAACATTTTGACAATGCTGTGAAATGCCAGAGTTGAGGCTTGCTTTCATTTTTTTTCTTATGACTTAAAAGAGGGTAGCCACCTATGATGAGATAATACTGTGACCAGAGGTCTTGTACAATCATTCTTTTAGGAATCTGAAATTCCTTTTTCTCTCTTTGTTTGACTTTTTGCAGCCAAACATTTAACCAAATATTAGAAATAACCAAAGGGGAAAGGGGAATACTGTGAAAAAATGTTTTGTAAAAGGAAGTGGACTCGTTCAATCCGTATGACCTTTTCAATTTTATATTGTAAGAATGTTTTTTTCCATGTGTTTTTAAAAGTTAACAAAATTCAGCATTATCAATTCCTTGTGTCTTTCAGTTTGTTTTAAACATATTGACTCTCAGTAAATTTCATATGACATTAATTTTTCCTTTCTTGAATTTATCACAATATGTATTCCATTTTTTTAGCATTTGAGTATGGCTACAAATAATTTGTTGCATGTTCCATTTTCATTTACTTGTATAAAAGATAAATAAATAAAATGAAATCTAGTGTAATTCATTCTTATTACTATTAAGAATATTGATGCCATCAGTACATTTAACTTATTTCTCAGTACATTTTAAAAAGGATTTGGCATGTCCAGGGGCTTGTCTAGCGCCGAACAAAGCAGACCCCTGTCCGGGCTGGTATTTTGGTTCGAATGCCTAAAACACATTTTTCATTAGGGACAAATTTGTGCAGCAGCGGATTTTAGCCCCCCCCCCCTCCACCCCCAAGGATGAATTAATCTAACTATTTTATTTATTATTTTTAATTGACTTTTTTTTGCTTTTTTTTTGTATAGGTTATTAAAAAGAAAGAACATAAAGCCCACACAGCATATTTTGAATAAAAGCATATTTGTTTGCAAAAGAAGTAATACTGGAGTCAGAGGCCCAGAGTGGCAGAATACATTTAACTCACTGGTTTCGAATTCAAGGGGATGTATTATCGCCATTTGTCTACTAATTCTTCTTTGATAGAATCAATAATCAACTTTTTTTTTATGTGTAGGTGCACCTAAAAGAGTCATTTTGATCCAGGAAGCTATTTGCAAAATGATAGATTTTTTTTTCATGTTATAAAAAATGCAAAAAGAAAGAAATCATATACAGTCGAGTCCCGACTTACGCGAGGGATGCGTTCCAAGACCCCTCGTGTAAGTCGAAATTTCACGTTGTGGAAAAGGTTATGTTTATAAACATACCCATATAAAGACACTTGTAAACACCACCTCAAACTGTTGAAAACTATTTCTTAACTATAAATCACTTTCTCACACAAAAAACTGAATTTTTATTTATATTTGAAAAAACCGTTTTATTCAACGTAAAAAAACTGCTACGATGCACAAAATCAATGATCAATGGGAAAGAAAGACGTAAAATAAACCACTTCGGTACATACATTACGTAGTAAGAAAAACAAATGCACTATAGTTGTACTGTAAACTGCACAATAGAGCCAGTAATTATACTTAACTTAAAAAGGCGCAGATGGTGATGATTTATGCTGCGTGATCAAACCATTATTCTTATATAATTTTTAAATGTGCAATACAGTTGCTTCACCAGTTCCTTCATAACGTTTTCATTCTTCCTGGTTTCTTAAATTCACAATACAAGAGCAGCTTCCATTTACATAATTTTTGCATTTTGCTTAGAAGCTACTTGGTGAACTTTTACGGATTTCCTTTTCTTGCTTTTTAATTGCAGATATGGAAAATTAACTCACAACTTGATTTATCTAATGCCCACTGAGCAGTTGTTTTATTAACTATTTTTTCTCCTGTACTTGATGGCTTGTTCCTTCAGCCATACTCAAAGGATAAAAAGCGTCCTCAGATATTAAGCGTAAAAAACTAACTACCCATCTAGAACAAAGGGGAAATCCCACTGCAACATCCCCCATATGAAAAAGAATAAAATAATCGAAAGGATATCGTTTAAAAAAATGATATAGGTAAAACAGTTCTCTGAATAATCAAAAATCACTCATCCCTTCCCCATCCCTCCTGATGTAAAATAAACACATTCTTCAAATAATATGACTAAAAACTCTTTAAAAACAAAAAGCAATTCTTTGCAATTTGAAATATTTTGCCAAATAAACAAAAAAATACAATAAATTACATTAACAGTAGCTTTAAAATGTAAACAAATGATCATGCAACTCTATTGTTTATAGCCAAAGTCGCCAAGCCACCATGTTACTGTAATCCAGAAGATCAGTGACTGAAGCCAACTCCGACGGATTAGCAGTCCAATCTTTTGAACGAAAACTTTTAAAACTTCATATTCTTTCCACCAAAGATAAAGATCTTCCACTGCACTGATCTTTTGTGCACAGAACTACTCTTGTAATTTATCTGGACGAAAATAAAATTTGTTTTGTCTTGAAATTCCATCATCTTTTCCTTTAATAATGTACTGATTAGTTTGATAATCCTTAAAGTATTCTTGACATTGGTGCCAAAACTCAGATGGATTTCAGCCGAGAAACAAATGTTGCTAGGCACGGTACTTTCTGATCATTTGGTTAGGCAAACCTAAAGCACCGATCCGGTCACATGGTTCAACTATGACGACATAACACACGTTTTGCGTGAACCTTCCAGTACTTTACTTTAAAATCTATCAGGGGACCTAAAATCATTGCTTTCAAGAGAGAAAGAGAGAAATGAAAGCTTCACTCTCTCTCTCTCTCTCTCTCGACGTTTTATCTATTCTCAATTGACATATTACAGTAAGAAATTTCATTACAAAAGCAGAACTGGTTTTCTTATTGTCCTTTGGCAACAGGTTAAATATTTATTTCAGTTCTTGCTGAACAATAGGTTAAAATAAATATTAATCATTTAGGAGATATAACCATCCAATGTTTAAATTAATTAATAATAACGTTTCGGATTCGATCATAGACTAATAATAAGAGTAGACAGAGCTTTCCCGGACTTGCTGATGAAAAAATTGGTTCATGGATACATCATGTGACTGTTGGAAGGCTTGGCGAAAACTTTGGCAGCATGGTTACTAGATGGCAGGATTATCAATAGTTTGGCACTCGAGATGTATTTTAAGACATAATGTGTTTTTATTATAATTTTTTTTCCAGGTTCAGAGATGATTGAATTGTTTTTCTTTTAGTTATGCATTATTTTGACATTAGTAATTAATTTTTGATCACAGTTTTCAGTAACTTTCATTTCATTCGGAACTGCTACGTCAGCGTTGGCGTAAACGTTTTGCGTTAACGCAAAAATGTACTAATCGGTATCTTAAATTGACATTGTAAGTAAAAATCTTACCGTTTGCCGATTCTTTTTGGGCGCTTGCATCTTTAACCGTTTACCCGCCAATGTTCCAAAAATGGAACATCATATTTAAGTGAAAATTTTCCCAAGAAATAACGTTAAAATAAACAATTTTTTTTTAACACAGTTTAGTCTTATTTCAAAGTATTTTTTGATTTCCTGCTTGATTGTTTATATGTTTTCAATTATTTATTGCGATTTTTCAAAGATGAGTGTTTTTTTTAGCTTTTTGCAACTTTTTCTTATAAAATTTACCAAAAATTGGTTTTTTCAGAAAATGTGATGATATTTATTATAGTTGTGAAAAATACTTCAATGTATGATTTTAAAATGCTTGTAGAAATGTACAATGATATTTCCGAAAGGTGTACCCCTTCAAAATAGCATGTTCCAATTTTGGAACATTGGCGCTTTTAGGGAGTCAAATTTCCAAGAAGTAAATCGTTCGATTTCCAAGGGGAAATTTCATTTTTCGTAATATATGTTTCTTTTTTTTTCTCATTTTGAATGTACTCTGATGTAGATGTTGGCAAAACCAAGTAAGTTTATATTTTGAAAGGATATGACGTTTCGTTTCGTTAGCAAAGAAAATAATAAGTCTTCTGTTTGACGGACTATATGGCTCCGAATCCACACCTGCTCGGACAGCTGCATTGTCACGTAATAATAAAAAATAATATTAGTGAGAGTTTTATTCTTCATATTTTAAATGCAGTTCAATAATTCGCTAGCTTTGTTTTCGGGCGAAACGAAATTCTGTTTGACGTATACCAACTGTTCATAAATGTTAAAAAATGTCTACAAGATTTCTTACTGTAGAACAAGCTGTGGCTTATTTAGAGACATTGTCAGATTCGGATTTGTCAGATGTAGATATATGCCAATTACCCCCTGATGAACTAGGCAATATCACTGAGGAAGAATAGATGTTGACAGAGATGAAATCCTACAATTTTTTGGTTTGTTGCTATTGAGTGGATACCATTCTGTTCCTTCTGAAGATATGTATTGGAGCAGTGCAGAAGATACATCTGTGCCAATTGTACTAACAGTTATGCCTCAAAATTGTTTTCGAAAAATAAAAAACAACTTTCATTTGATGGACAACCATGAATTAAAACAAAATGACAAACTAAGAAAAGTTTTCCTTATTTACGAAGAATTGTGTAAAAACCCTCAACAATTTGGTGTATTTCATGAAAAATTAAGCATAGATGAATCTATGGTTCCCTACTACGGTCGGCATTCATATAAAATGTTTATTAGATGAAAACCAATAAGATTCGGCTTCAAAATTTGGATGCTGTGCTCTTCAAGTGGATACCCATATTCCATGGAGATTTATTCAGGCAAAAAAGAAGGATCCCCTGATGTGCAATTAGGATCCAGAGTTGTAAATGATCTATTATCAGTTTTGACTGACACGTCTAAGCATGAAGTATACTTTGATAACTTTTTTACATCATATGACTTAATTTCTCAGCTATCAAAAAAAAAAGTGTACGAGCAACAGGAACAATTCGTGAAAACCGAACTGGCCATTGTCCACGGAAATCCAAAAAAGCCCTTTCTAAAGAAGATCGCGGAAATTTTGACTATCGATCTGATGGATCAGTGTACATGTGCAGCTGGAAAGATAATGCAGTGGTTACAGTAGCATCTAATTGTTATACACATGAGCCACTTGCATCTGTAAAATGTTACTCAAATGCGCAGAAATGCAAGATAGATGTGCCACAACCTCATCTTATCAAGAGATACAATGAAGGAATGGGGGGTGTGGACGTCTTGGATAAACTTTTAGGGAGCTACAGACCTCATTTGAGGAGTAAAAAATGGTGGTGGAATCTTTTTAGTAATGCGCTGAATATTTCAGTTGTAGCTAGTTGGTTACTTCATTATGATTTACACGAAGTCAAGATGAAGCATTTAGAGTTCCGAAGAGAAATAACTCACCTCCTTAGAAAAAAAGTACGAGTGGAAAGTCCTCCAGGGCCTCGTTGTCATTTACATAAACGGTCAAGAATGTCTGACGGACATTATATTGTATCTGCTTCCCAAGGACGTTGCGCGGTGTGCAAAAAAATACGACTAAGAAATGTTTCCATTGCGACAAACGACTTCACCAGCAACGCTTCCTTTCATATGATGGGCATTAGACATTTCAGTATTGGATTTTCTGAATTCTGATATGTACACAAATGCAATTTAAAATATTATTTTTTCCGCAATAAAGTATGCTAAGATAAAAACCGCATTCAAAACCTCTTAGTTTAAAAAAATTCTCTGGAAAAAAAAAAAAAACTTCATGCAAAATGCCAATGTTCCAAAAATGGAACACACTGAAAATCATAGTAAAAATTTTTTTTCTGGAAATTTTATTTTATTTCTGTATTTACTAGACATAAATAGACATAATTTCAAAAAATTACTCAAATTTGATCATCCGTCAATAGTTCGGCGGTTTAAACGGTTAATTGCTTAGAGAGTTATTGAAATTGAATAAAGAAAATGCACAATACTATCTAAACGAAAAACTCGCTATATTAATAAAATATTTACAATTTAGAATAACAAATTTACAAATCGGACTCCATAAAAGATCATTCTTCCATGTTCCACCAATTCTATTTATTTTATTTCTCGCTCCCGTTGGTCGTCTGCTACGATCAACGCCCTCTGTTGCTAGGATATCCACCAGTCACATGGTTTGGTTTATGAGCAGCAAAAGGGTTGCCATAGCTCGGTCTACTCATATTATTAGTCTATGGATTCGATCCATCGCGCTTCGAAACCATGCTTGCCACAACTTAATTACACACAAAAATTTTTATCAAAATCAGCCCAGCCGTTTAAAAGCCTTATGGTGATAAACGTACGTAAAGATTTTTATATATTAAGATGAAGTAATGATTTTCTTACTCAAATAATAGTTTGTAGTTAATAGTTGTTCCGCTCAATTTTCCTAATTAAAACCGCTTATTGCAGGGTTTTTTGGTTTAAACCACGGTTTAAACCAAGTGTTTTTTTTTTTAACCATGTGTTTTTTTTTCCAAATTGGTTTTTTTTTTTTTTTTTGAAAAACTTCATTGTTTTTTCCCAAATATTTTCATGAATTTTGCATATTATTGCAAAGAGTAAAATCTAATTGATGCAAAGTAACTAGCAAAAGCTTTATAGATAAATTACAGTTTTAATAAATTTAGAAACTTATATAGGTATGTTTTTAAGGTAATGCAGATTTGCAAAATAGTTTTTTTTTTCAAATCAATGCAACTTTCCTATTAGGTACATAAATATACTAGGAAGACCAACTAAGTTTTTCTAAAATTACATGAAGAAAAATTCCAAGTAACTCTTTTTTTATTTATTCAATTATTATTATCTATTCAGTCTGCTGCATTTCAAAATAATCCGAAAAGCATATTTCAACCAAAACTTCATTTACTACCTATTGCTTGATTACTTAAGATTTATTGAGATAGATTATGTACCATGTTGAAGCGATGCATAGTGTGTATAAATTTTAATGCTAGAATATTTTAATGACAAGAGAAAAAAAAATAACTAAAGTCCAAGAACACACTTAGAGTAGGCATAAAATTCTGCTTATGCCTGCACACTTTTTTCATCCCCGATACAGGCTGCTATGCAGTCGGAGCAAGAAAAGAAAATATATAAAATTATGAAAACAGAAAATATTCATGTAACTCAGTGCTCTTATTGAAAAAAAAAATTAATGCTAAATTTTCACCTTTCAAAGAACTGTTTTTTTTCATCTCAATATAATGAAAGAAGTCTCATGTATGAATGGTGAAAGAATCAATAAACATTAATGTTCATGACAGTCTTCATTATTAAAATATGTTAAGAGTATTTTCATACTGAGGCTTTTAATTTTTTTTTTCTTTGATTAAAAAAAGAAAAAAAAATTGTATTCCTAAATGCATTTAACCAGGAGAAATAAATGTCTAGAACAGAAAACATAATGATTTTCTTAAAAATTACTTGTCCTTTTTCTATAATTCTGTCACTGATACATTAGATAAATAAATTAAAAGATGTAGCTTTTTTTTTTTTTTTTTTAAATATTTAAACAAAATATGTGTTGATCTTTTCATTTTTAAAGTTCTGTTATGTACATCAGACTTATGATTCATTTGTAGATACTATAAAATACTTTCCATGTTTAAGAATGCTTTACTTTTATTTTTTTATTTATTGCAGATAGCTATGATTATGAAGAAATTAATTTACAAGAATTCATTCTTGCTTATTTGTAGTAGTGAATAATGTCTGAACTATTACAGTAAATTAATTCTTTGATTATTTATACCAAGGCCCATTTACATGTTGTATTTTTAATAATAGTTAAAGATTTTCAAACAATATTCTCCTATAGAAATCTCTACGCATGAGGAAATGAAATTACAAGATTTTACTCATAATTATTTAACTAATTACGAAGAAATTAGGTACAAATATGAATATTTAACATTTCTTAACAGTTAATTTATAAAATCTTCATGATTTTCTCAAAATAAAATTGTTTTTATTAAATAGTGAAAAAAAAACAAAACAAATAAACCCGGTTTAAACCAAAAAAACTTGGTTTAAACAAAAAAAAAAATTGTTTTTTTGGTTTTATCAAAAGAAAAAACGGTTTTTGTACCAACCCTGTCTCATTGTATAGCATCTGGGTGACATTAAATTGGGTTCAGTATTTAACTCTGGAAAACTTGTGGTACTTTTCGTCACACGAACGCTCACGGGGGGGCTCCGTAGGCCCGGAGTAGTTATTTCAGTAAATTAAGTTTGCAAAATAGAAAAAAAAAATGTTTTCAACACTAAATTATAAATAGATAAACAGCCTCTAAAATATGTTTTAAAAAGTAAGGTTTAAGAAAGTTTTATTATACATGAATCTAAATCTTCTTCTAAGCATTACTGATGATCGCTTTACTGTTCTGTGTCAACTTCTTCTTCATCATCTTCTAAGGGAGTTCTCATCAGTTGAAATCTCAACCAACATGGTTTGCAACCTGTTCATTTCATCTTTGTAGCTTAAATAGCGATGCATTTCACAACCTCTTCCTTTACATTAACTATCTGAAATGAAAAGCGGTGAGCGCTCGCTCCGGGCCTCTGAGGCCCGAAACCGGAATTTTCTGAGGAAAAGGGGGAATGTACATTCCTGAAAAGCATGTGGTCAGTATGTAGGTCACCTCGAACGCAGCTACTGTGGACCTCATTCATTTCCGTTGAACGGATGGTTTTTGGCAACGTAGTTTTGTAATGACCTGGCCTGGAGGCCCGATGAGAGTTCTCTCGGGTTAATAGGCTTGAAACGTTGAAGATGTTTTCTTTTCACATTCAAAGTATATTAGTGCATAATATTCATGTATTTAGAAGTAGATTCATTGACTGGAAAACCATTTAAAAATAAAGTCATGAAACTTTTTTTGTGAAACATCGAATTAGGGGAGGGGGGGTCAATTTCCCGGGCCCCCTCCAAAAGAGTTTTCTGTATCTGCCCCTGAACTTGTGCAAATCTATTTTGCAAACATAATTCCTTTTTTGTTGCTTGGGAGTGAGTCTGAAAAGTACGTGAAGGTTGTAGGTCTTTTTGTTCGCCTACATTTATTGTGAAGTAATTGCTGTCACCCAACGTCAGATGGTCATGTGTCAAGTTGAGAAGCGAGACAGAATGAGTGGGGTCAGAATCCTTCGCCTGATTCTGGGCCATGTGCTTTACAGCCCTATTGTCCATGCCCAAGGTCTCTGGTCCATGCTGCTCTCTTCTTGTCAATTGTTTTAACATGGGGAGTGGAAAGCTTTTATAAGAAATCTTTTGGGGTTGTTTTGGAAGGGTTGTATTTCTCTCTCCTACCAGTAAAAAAGAAACATGCATCACTGACACCACCATCCCTTCCATAAAATGGTGTTTTCCCTTTGAGTTGATTGTGTTCCCTGACAAACTTATCACACACACAAGCAGGGAATTTTCAAGCAATTAAGTGATTTTTGAAAGTCCGCTCTGTATCTTTGTAATTGAAGAACTGAATATCATTGGTTACTTACTGCAATTTAGCTCAAATATCGTTGCAATCAGCACCATTAAGCAAAGTAAAAAATTAAAGAATATAAATACATAGTATATATTTCACAGGAAAGGAATCTTTCTGAAGTGAGTTTTATGTTTTTTAATAGTTATTCGTTTCTTCTTTCTTGTGTTGCATTTATGAGGTTGAATAATATTATAATTTGAAGAAAAACAAAAATAATCTTACTTTCATGTTAAATTTGTATTTATGAAACAAAGTTAATGGTATAGATTTTAATTTTGTTAATGTTGTTATTTCAGGCATTTTTTTTATTTTCAGATAAAAGTAACTTACAAGTGAAATTCTCAGATTCAAAACACTGATCGTAAAAATGTAGTACTACTTTCCTTTCCACATAAATAACCCTTGATTATATGTTTTGGCAACCCGATGTGACCTTCGAAAATTGAATCTTATCATATCTTATTAGTCAAATTGAAAACTCTTTAATTACAAATTATTTATTATTTTTAGCAAATACCGAAAATACCCGTACTCGACTCCAGCAGAGGTATTTCGAAATTGCAAAATAGCTCCAAATACTGGTATTCCGGTATTGCAATCACTATTTATGATACACTTAATTAATTTTGATTTTGTTGTTTCCTTTTATTCGTTTTCGTTTTCTTTTCGAAATTCTTTATAACTATAATTATGTAAAGACCTGAAAATATGTTCAAGTTGATTATGACTTATCTCTATGCAAATCTTTATGGTACTATATAGAGACGTACCGAGTAGCGAGTACTCGGCCGAGTTACCAAGTACCAATTATGTTTTAAGAAGAACCACCAACACACATGTGATGAATTTTGAACTAATCTGAATAGTAGTACAGGGTGGCGACAGGAACTGTGAAAAAAAGTTCCCTGACTTTTCCCTGATTAAGTTCACCAAATTTCCCTGATTTACGTTACCAATAATAATGGTTTTCTTTGCTCTACTTGAAATCCATTGTATGTTTGTATAAAATGCAGTATTTTAAACGTTTTAAGTTGTGTAAAGTTGTTGAACTAAAGATATATTTTAAAAAGATGCTACCTTTTTTATAAAATGGTTAAAAAAAACATATCAAGTCAATTTTTTAGGGGAAAAAACCCTACAAAACAGTATATTAAATTTTTCTACACGGAAAGATTAGAAATTGCTGCAAGAATAACAAGTAATAGTGAAAGAATAGAAGTAATGTAGTTATTCTTACATAACTAATTGACATATTTATGCAAAACAGATGAAACCGTTAGACATCCATTCATAGGGAGCTTTTCTCTAATCAAGAACATAGGTTTTAATGAATGAATACAGCATTTCAACAATAAAAAAAAAAAGATATTTACTTAAGTACACAAGTTAACTCTATTTCAAATGATTTCAGTATGTAACAAAAAAAATCTTAGATTGCTTTTGTAACAAACAACTTTGAAATGCAAGAAAAAAAAAGCAATTAGTTAATTTTAAAATATATTAAAGAATACAACTTGGTTATAAAATTAAAGAATCACTTAAGTCTGAAGAAAAGAAAACCTTTATAATCTGCGGTGACAACAAATAGTATAACGGCAAAAAAACTAAGTTTTTTTATTGAAAGTTCAAGGTTAGCAATTAAATTAAAAACGCGAAGAAGTAATAACTTTTAAGCTTTTATAGTACTAATTCAAAAACCAAAGATTTCTTCTTGAAATCGTGATTACAGTAGGCTAATTACTTCGAGACAATGGAATAAAGGCAAAGGAGCTAAGGCATTAATGAAGGCTTCCTCTTTGCCTGTATGGTTGTTTATTTTATGAAGCATTGAAAGCGTAAAAGGAAATTTCAAGCTAGGTAAAATAAACAACCTAACAGACACAGAAGCAATCTTAGGAAGTTCATACTGTGGTTAATAAGTAAGATTCAATACTTTTGACGTTGAGGAAAAAAGATGCACAAATATGCAGCAGTGTATAATCGCACCTCATTTATTTTAAATTTTTTTTTTTTGAACAGATAATTGGCGGAAAGTGTGTAGGGAATTAGAGTACTTAATTTTGTAAAGCAAAAAATTTTTTTATTTCTTCATAAAATCAATTTTCCCTGACTTTTTGTATTTTTTTCAAAATTCCCTGATTAATAAAGTTCCCTGACTTTTCCCTGATCTGTCGCCACCCTGTAGTATAGACCTCTTTATCCATATAATAGTTTTTAAAACTAAATTCCTAATGAAAATTATGCATTATATAAACAATTTTGTTTGTGTCAAAAATTTTACAAAACAATTATTTTTAAAATTAAAAATAAATGAATGAAAGGTATGATTAATTAAGTTGGAATTAAAACAAATTATGTATACCAATCATTTATAGTTCTAGTCCGCCAAACATAAATAATTTTTAAAAGCAGATAAAACAAATGGGCAGGAACACTGCAGACACGTGTTTCTGCCCCCCCCCCCCCACCCCCCCCCCCCGTTACAAGGAACATCTTCTTCAGTGCATAACTTGTGAGCTAAAGAATGTAAGAGACATTCGACAAAAAAATCCGACTTTTGTCGGATGCCTTTAACTCTATGAGCTCCCATTTTGTGCATTGACAAGAAGTTCTGTCCAGAACTAAATGAGCCTGCTTTCCCATATACCCATACTACTTTCTAGTACCTGATTAATATTCTCAAAAATAGCTAAAATCGCAAATTGTTTCAAAAATATTTTTTAAATATTTTAAGCTGATTTCTAGGAGTAAAATATTCCTCACTCATCTTTAAAAAAAAAGCAGCACCTTTTAAACAAAGCAGCTAATACACTTTTTTCCATTAAAAAAATTCTTTAACAGCTTTCAAAACGAAAAAAATAATAATTAAAATTAATAAACTTATTAAAATAAATACATCATATCAAAAAAAAAATCGTTTCTTTTTCCCGTTGCCAAAAATATTTTTTAAATGAATTAATGCAATTACCAAAATAAATAAAAACAATAAAATGTCAACTTAAAGAAATAATTTTCATTGTCAAAAAAAAATTGTCTGCGCATATCTTTATGTAGAAACATGAATGACTTCGAGTTTATTCGCCGAAAACTGAATGCCTAAATTAAAACTTTAGCGTGAAAATTAAAACAAGTCATATCAACAATAATTATTTCAGTTAAAACCATAGCTGCAGAGTCGGAGTCAATCTCATTTTGGGATAAAGGAGTAAGAGTCGAATATCCAAAAATCGGAGTCAGTCATCTGTCCTCCGTGTATAAATTTTTGCCAAAGCTACGAAGTCGAAGTCGGGGTGTCGGAGTCCGATTAATTATCGGGTTCAGGAGTCGAGTCTGAGTCAGGTGCTCCTAAATTCTCGGAATCGGAGCCTGGAGTTTGGCGTCAAGAGCTGTTTCCAACAAAATTTGTTTGAAGTAAATCTGCCTTCAAGTACGGAATCTACATTGACTTTCAGTTTCCCCGTAGGCGCTTATGTTAAGGGATTTGAACTGTTCAAAATTGAACGGAAAATTGTTCAAATCAAAAAGATATTTTATATACAAGTTTTTCATCAAAAGTTTTTTCCTACTAAGTTTGTTTGAAGCAAATTGGCCTCACAGTTCGGAATTGCCTTGAATTTCCCCATAGGAGCTAATGTTAAGTTTTTTTGAACTGTTCAAAATTGAACAAAAAATAGTTCAAATCAAAAAGTGAAATATAGGAATGAGGTGTACTCGCTGAGATCTTTCGAACAAAAAAAAGTTTGTTCGAATCGGACTATTCATTCAAAAGTTATTAGGGGGGGGGACAGACCGACAGACATTTTCCCCCATCTCAATACCCTACTTTCCAATTTTTAATTTTTCAATATTTATTTAATTATTTTACTTATTTTGATTTTTTTTATTTTTCGCGATATTTTTAAGATGCATTAAGTCTTCTTTCATGCTTTTTTCTTCTTTTTCTGATTTTTACTGGGAAAGTAGGCTAAAAAAGGAATTCCTTGTAACACCAAAACACGTATCTGCAGTGTTCCTGCACTGTGCTTTTAACGTTGTTTTATTTCCTTTTATTTTTTAAGCAAAGGATTTTTTATATTTTTTATAACTAATTTTTGTTTGTAGCAAAAATCCATTTTTAATATAAAAATTCCATATTTTCTATACTTACCTTTTTTGTATAATTTTTAATAAATAAGTTTTTTTTAACTTTGGGGACGTTAAAATAAAGATTTATTCCATTGAAGCATTACAAACTTCATTATTCTCAAAATTTAAATTTGATTTATAAATTTTAACTGTAAATGATTACAGAATATAATGCTTGCTCTTTTTTTTTTATAAATTTTAGTATCTGTCTTGGACAATATTCAATTTTTTGCAACTACTCGGTATTGACCGAGTATCTGATCAAAATTTGGCGAGTAGTTACCGAGTACCTGGTACGTCTCTAGTACTATATAATTTTAAAATTTTATCTTACCTGGTATGAAGCTAAATATTGAGACAAGGCAACAAACCAATACCGGTGACAACAAATTACGATTTTTGAAACAAGCAAGAAAAAACTTTTTGTCAAAATTTAGTGCAGTCGAGACAACTATTTAAAAATAAAATATAAATTACTGCAATAGATGGTTGGAATAAATTATTCATAAGACAAATATGTTCGAAATAACACTTGAAATTAACTTTCCCAAGGGAAAGTGAGTGATCACGGAAATGGAAAAATAAGAACGGTGCACAGAAGCGCACAAAAATGTGATTTATCTCACTATCTAGTAATGAAGATATCATTTTGGAACTTTCCCGCTACTTTTATTTAATGATGTTCTACTAGTTCGTGCTTTTGAAGCCAAATTTTTACATCAATAGATTGATTTTGGTACTGTATCATGAAAAACAAAATCTATATTTAAAATAAAAGTAGATATATATTAAGTTACATTAATAACTCTTTAATTAAAACTATTTATCATTTTCAACTAATAAAGAAAGTACCGGTATTACAAAATCGCAAAATGGCTTGAAGTACCACTATACATGTATTGCAACCACTATACATGAAAAATAATTTTTTAACAACATGAACTCCATTGTGCGAGCATTTCACACAATGCAGAAAAAAATAAGCTTAAAACAATACAAGTTTTTAAAATAAGCATTTATTTTTCATACAAATTTATACAGTCTTTATACTAAAAATGAACAAAAACAATTCTGTTTGGAACATGATCTATGCGGGAAAAGGTGCAAGATTTAAGAAAAAATCGGCCTTTTGTACATCTTTCAAAATGTATACAATAGAGAGCTTTTCCAGACATCTCTCATGACTGTCTTAACTTTGCTAATCGTTGTGTCAATTCATCCTAAAATAAAAATTTCAAAAACATAAAGATTTATTTTTATACATAAAACAAAACTAATGCTAACACAATTTTTATATAAATATTTCATATGAGTAGAGGCATTGTGAAACAGTAGCATATTTTACTCAGCCACCTATCTCGAAATATTGTAACTATCTTTATTAACCATGTAGTTGATTCCAGTAGGAAAATGGTTACCTTGAAAGATCAAGGATTATTATTCTATGTATTCACTAGTTTCTTCATCTATTTACCCATCATTCAACTTAATCAATGAAACTAATTTGTCATTTGTTGTTTCATTTATTTATTCATTCATTCATTCAATTATTTTTTTTATTCATTTGAAAAAAAAATATTTTGATCATCACATATCTGTACCTCAGAGCCAAAAATTGCAATTTTCTGTTTATTAGTGCATTGTATACTGTACCTCTCTCAGTAAGATTATCATAATGTGATTTACATCCTTCTGTCTCTGAGGTACAGATATTTGAAAGTATAAATTTATTGCAAAAATAATATTTCAGTACAAGTTCTACCTTCACATACTGCTATTTTGAATATAAATTTAAATTTTTTTTTCTTTTTTGAGAATAGTAATTTATCTCATTTGACCCCACATTTGCCTACAATATTTTCAAGTTTTTGCAAGAATTGAAATTTTCAACAACTTCTAAATTTTCTAACTGTTTTACTAAATCATAATCATTATGTATCAAAATTTAATTATTAGTGATCTATAATTTATCTATAAAAAGCAACAAATATTCACAGGGACATTTTTGACATCACAATATACTCTGCATTTAACAAAACTTTGACAAAAGAGCAAATTATTAATATCCTGAATTGTTCTGATAAAAAATCAAGTGAAAGCTCACCTGCTCTGCAGAAACAGTAGTTGAAGCTATGGAGCCTGTTTCTCCCCTAGGCAGTTCCATGTCAAGTTCAAGTCTGGAAAAAAAAAACATGAAAATTGAATTTTTTTTTTTTTTCAAACTTTAAATTTGGGTTACTCTATAGCAGGGCCGCACAAAGCCAGATTGGCCCCGTCATGCAAATGTCTTTTGAGTGCCTTTATGCAGTGGCGTTCAAGCAAAATATAGTAAACTCCTGGGGTAAGGTTTTGTAGATAAATTTAACATGGAAAAAAATACCTTTGGCATTTATTAAAATAAAAACCATCTATAAATTTTCAATTTTGGAACACAGTGTTAGATTTTGCTTCATATCTAGAAGTTATTTCTAGTATGGGTGGAAGTAAGGGACGGACGATTGAAACTGACTTTTAGAATCTAACTTTTTCTCTTGGAAACCTTGCATTGAGCTGTCATTAAAAAAAAAAAAAAGAGCTGCCCAGTTTCAGTTAATCAAAGCATTTTACCCCAACAATTAAAAACATTTTTTGAAATGTGATCGAAATAATTATTGCTTGCTAGTATACAGCTTAAATTTCTAATATTTGATATACTGTCCAGAAAGCAAGATGTCTATTTCTGGACTTCATATTGATCAATATTTAGTTTGTTTTTGAAGAGAATGTTTCAAAATTGTGAAAAACCTACTTTATCAAGATAGTGGGTATTCAAGTATTCCTGCCCAAAAAAAAAAAAAAAACCCGGGCGGGTTTTTTCAGGCTGGGCCTGGGTTGACGAACTCTGCCTGTGATACTGTCTGTTCTCAAACTCCGCGACTAGCAGCTGCGAACGGTTCTAATTGAAAAAGGGGTGATGGTTTAAGGAAGTGCCCTTTCCTGATGCATTCGGTTTTTGCTTGCTCGTTACTTCCTTCTTGCTATCACCCCTGTTTGGATAAAGTCAAAAGAAACCTGACGCATGTGCAAATTCGAGTAAGGTTTCGCGTTAAAATGTCGGAAAGTATGCTAATGCGTTTTTGGAAAAAGAAAATACTTTAAACATCAAAGTTAACACCGCTCTAAATATGTCTATAATTGATAAATAATTATTTAAAGTGTTATGCCTGTCAAAATATGACAACAGAGTACTGAAAAGATTTCGAAATAGAAGTAGAGGGTATTTCCCCTTAAAATTTGAAACTAAAATCATTTCCGATAAAACCAAAAATTCTGAATCACGGAACCATTACAAAAAGCATTGAATTTAAGATCCAAAACAAATACATAGTCTCTTCAAAGATTTTTTTTTTTTTTAATTTAATGCACGAATAGTTAAAGAGATAAAGAGGGGGGGGGAGAATCTAGTAACTATGGTTAACACTTTTCGGAACTAAGAAATTAACTTTAATTATTGTCTGAAATGTATGAATATTACACACATCTAAGTAATATGCAAATGTGCTTACCGTATTTTTTTTATGTATAATAACATGAAGCAGAGGAAATCACAAAAAGACTATGTTTGCACAAGTTTTAATACCAAATATTCACCGAAAGAACCAAAATGGGGACAAGAAAATTTATTGCTCCTCAAATGCTCAATGTATGTTCTTGTGTAATATAGAAATATCGAATTAGCATTCACGGCTCCACATTAAGAAGGGAAATGTCAA
This sequence comes from Uloborus diversus, assembly GCF_026930045.1. NCBI lineage: Eukaryota > Metazoa > Arthropoda > Arachnida > Araneae > Uloboridae > Uloborus > Uloborus diversus. The sequence goes on along the minus strand of NC_072732.1, from coordinate 183,400,576 downwards.
TGTATGCATAAATAAAAGCCACTTGTTTTCAGTGTAAAAAATGTCGCTTTTGAATAGCATGTTTAGACACAAGTCAATAATTTTTCCTTTTAGATTCTCAGCAAGACGGATCAATTGTTTTAATGAACAGTATAATTTTACTGTCTCCAATAGATATGAAGAATTCTATTTTACGTTTTGGTAAGAGCTTATTTTCCCTTCATTTGAAGCATTTTAGATTGGTAGAGTTCGGCCCCTTTTTGGCTCTGGCACCATCGTGCGCCGACCGACCTTGCACATAGGGACGGCGCGACCCTGCTCTATAATGCCATTCCATGAAAAGGCCACCATTTTGTCCCTCACATGACAATATTTTATTAAAATCAAATATTTTATTAAAAAGTAATAATTTTAAAAAAATAATGAACAAAATTTTTAGCTTAAGAAATCATACATATGTTGGTGATTTCTTAACCCGTTCGCACTCAGTGTCTCATTGGTGCTATGCAATGATTCCTCTTTTGTCAGCCCAGCGGTACTTCCCTGCTACCCGCTCTGATCGACGCTGAGGTCCCAATGTCACGTACATGCTTTCTCGAAATGGAGCGATTGAATTTAATATTTAAACATAATATATGTTGCTAAATGACAATAACTTTCATCATATTTGAGTCACATAGTATTTGACCTTCATGTACAGGCATCAGTTTCTTATTTGGGCCTCTCAATAGGATAGATTTATTAATAAAAACAGACAGGGAATCACTGCTCTGCGCATGTGATTTATAAGGTATCAATTGCTCTTGTTTATATATTTGCTTCTTTTTTTACTATGAGTAATTGAAAGAGAAATACATCTAGCTGAATAAATTATTGGAGAGGGAAGGGAGGTTAAAATATTTTTGCGTATATGTTCCAGACTATTTAAGTTCCCCCACTCAATGAGAGTACACGAATGATTAAAGGGGCAATGAAGTTCATGATTATTTTTGAATTTTTTCTGATTTTGTTCTTCTCTATTTATTCTTTTTCATTTGGAGACTGGAATACTTCAATGAAATGGTTGGTCAAGTGAATGAAGGCCAATGTTTTCGGTGCATTATGAAGCTGTTTTGAGACTTGTTGCGTGGGGATTCAACTAGTTTAAATTTGTTGACCAAAGTTCTTTTTTTTAAAAAATTAGATACAGATTATTATTGCTACATTTCTTTTTCTTTGATTTCACTCACAATGTCTGTAACATTGTTTTTGTGCGCACATCATTTAGTATTGTGCACATAGTTAAAGTTTTATTATTCTACTTATTTCACTCCCTTCGAATAATGTCATATTCTTTATATTAATGTCTAATAATCAGTAGTACATTGTTTACGCAACTTAAAAATTTGAAGTCATTATTTTGCTATGCTGATTTTATATGAATATTTTTGTGAAGTTAGGCTTAACTGCTGTAAATGCTCGGTCCGATGGCGGCGTTCCATTTCGGAACGTTCGGTATTATTATAACACGGTTTCGATATCACACGGTTCAAAACTTGATTTTAAATATTACTCAGTTTTGATGCAACACAAATTTTAAAAGACTGAATTTCGTTTTTGTTCAATATACTGTTAAAAAATGTATGATCATCACTGTAATAAGTTTTTACTTTGTTTTTATGAAACTTTTACGAAAAGTCTTCAGCCTTTTCCCCATATAACTTTAACTTTTAAATACATACTTTTTTCATCAGTGTTTTAAAAGCAAAAAGATGAATATTATTTTGTTTCCAATGCATTGTAAGATAATAACATTAGGATTAAACATAAGCTAAATTTGGCAAACGATAAGTAAAAAATGTGGTCAAAACAAAATATGAAATAAAATAAATGGAATAATGCTATTTATTTTATATTTTGTTTTGTTGTTGCTCAGATGAACTTAATTGCTATAGTAAAGCTCAGATTTTTTTTTCTTATAGAATGCGTTTTGTTCTTAGTAAAGAGAGTTGATACAGTTTTTTCTTGTTGTGAATAACAGTTTTCATTTGAGGCATGTAAAATAATTAAGTTTTATTGTTTATAACACCTCTTATTTTTAAATCAGTGAGTCTTTGTATGTTTTGGTGGTCAGTTTTTGTTTGTATATTCCATTGAGCCGAAATTTCAGCAATTATAAAATTTGCACCTTATGACTTGGTTTCGATATAACACAGAATATGGTTTCGATACAACACGATACACATTGACATGATTTATGATAAAAAAGTCTCGTATAACACGGTTTCAATATTACACAGAACGAATTAACCGTGTTATACAAGGGATACCCCTGTACTTGCAGCTCTTTCGATTGGGTGAACAATAAAGCTATTTTAAATTTCTAGAATTAATATACAATCAAAGTTTCTTTAATGTTAAGTCAGCAGAAAAGTTGATGCTTGAAATCTCAAAATAACTGGGAATCACAGCTATTTTTTTATGAATTGTGTTTTAACTTAAGTGATATTGTTACAAGATACTAACTCTTCTTCATTACTTTTTTTAATTTATTTTTCAACTTGTATGAAAATGTAAACCAAGAATCATTTTGATGTTTGACCCATGTACTCACCCAGCCTCATCTGCGACTTGCCGCATGAGATGATCCACATCATTTTGCGGAACAGTAACTGTGGTTGTGGAACTCATTGTGTTCTCCATGTATGACGACTGTACGTCCAGGTCCTCAAACTGTTTCTCGAATCTGTCCATCAAAGCAGAGATCTGTAAGGAAGAAAATCAACTTTTTTACATCATAAGCCATCATTTTTCATTAGCATCTTTTCTCAGTTTTTTTTTTTTTTTTTTTAATTTCTTTTTGAGCTATCACAAATTGCTCATTACCCTTACTTGACCTGCACAAGTTGATGTTGCTCTGATTTTTCAGATTGCCATAATGATGAGAATAAGGTAACTCGTTGTTTCAATATTAAGAAGACAATTTTTCGTCTGCATGGTCACAAATTGTTTGAGTTCATTCAAGGCAGCAGATTTTACTTTTAAAAAAATGGCAGGGAGTGTAAAATTACTTTTTACAGAAAAAACATCAGCATAGGTGAACTTAAAAAGGAAAACTTCATTTGAATACAAAATTTCCAGATTACTGATTCCCATCATTTAAGATTGATAAGAAATAAAAATTCAAAATGTAATACTCTGTAAATAACTTTTAGTATAAGTGTACTAGTGGATGTCCAACATAAAATCTTTATCCCTGCATCTTAATCATCATTTCCTTTTTTATGGGTGTGCCTCATGTTACCTATTCTAGAAAATCACCAGTCATAATATGATGAGTGCAAATTTCTTGGCCATTTCTATTCCATTTGTAGAAACAAGAGACTCAGCAAGTAGGGTCCTATCACAATTTAATGTAAAAAACATCATTTGAATTCAAGACATCAAAACTCAAATGAGTGCTGGATTTGTTTTTTTTTTTTTTTTTTGCAATTCTTTCTTTTTAAACTTCCTTTATAAGCATTTCTTTACAACTTTCTTCTTAATTTAAATTGCATTACTATTCATTATTGTAATTCAGGTTTTATAAACTAGCACTAAAGAACGAATAAATAAATACCTTTGCGCTGAAAATTAAAATAATCAATTATCCAGCTGAGAAAAGGATGGACCTTTTCTCAGATGACTTTTCATCCAGAAGCTCACACTTCTTTGCATTGAAAAAGGTGTTCCTTGTAACACCGGAACACGTGTCTGCAATAATTTGCGTGTTTTGTGCTTCAATACGTTGGATAATTGATTATTTTAGCACTAAAGAGTTTTTAACCAATTCAGTAAATCGGTAAATCCAAACGTATGGAATAGTGTCTCTGCTTATCTCCCCCTAAAGTACACCCTGACTTACAAGCACAACTGTTGGTACAGATTAGTAAGTGTAAATAATGTAAGAGATGTAGATACAAGAATAAGACTTGAAGAAAGAAATACGTGCCTTTTCTAAGTTCATGCTTTTCATGGCAGCCTCCATGTTCTTGACAACACCTGCCATGGACTGGGTGACCTTCTTGGTTGTGACAGCTGTCTGGACACGACTTGCCACCGCATCTACCCTGGATGCCATTCGTAGATAATTCAGAGCCTGATTTTTCTGCCTAATGGCATTTTCAGTATGAATTCTAGCCCCTTCCATGTTATTCTTTTGAATTGCCTGGGAAGAGGAGCAAAAATATTTTTCAAAACATCAATTTCTTATTTCAGACTGTTGAAAAAAAAGAAATAAAAAAAAATCACGCTTTTATTTTTCAACTTCTTTAGTTTTAAATGTCCTAACTCTTGCAAATTTTATATGACATTTGTAAATACTATACAAAGTTACTAGAAAATGATTTTCAATGTGTACTATCAATTTACATAGTATCGAACTCATTAATTTTAGTGATCAATGAGTCCTCAATCTTTTGAAAACATAAAAACTCCAGAAACATTAAATGAAATGGTTAAAAATGGTCAGTTAAATTAGCATATTTAACTCAAATGTTTAAGTTTCAAAACAACTGAATTAAAATTCAAAAAAAATTAAACCGTCATGGTTTTAATTTGAGATGGACTGTATACCGAGTTTCCAGTTAAAACTCGAACCGAATATGGGGCCAAATAGCGAATTTCTGATTAAATTTCTTAACTGAAATATTTGTATTTTTATTTTAGGCCAATTTGAAATAGAAAATGTCTAAATATTTTGTGTGTTTTTTGAAATGTAAATGCACTTCCAGTTAACATCTTAAATTTATCTAAATTCAAAGAATTATTAATTGTTAATAAGAATAAAATAAATCACTCAAGAAGTAAAAGCAAATTAATACAGAAAATAGCTAATTTGGTTTGTGTTTATCCAAAACTACTTTGAATGTGATAATATTAGTTGTACACTACAGTACTATACTGCAACTTTCATCCATTGTATGTTTACCAACTGTTGAATATTTAAATGTGTTTACTATTTGGGTGCCGAATATTTAAGATTTCTACTGAAGCAAATATTTGGTTTGTCTGGTAAACGTGGATTACATAGAATACCAACCGAATATTCAGTGCATATCTAGTTTGTTTAAGTTTCTCAGAAGAAGGAATAAAATCTTTGATTCAAAATAAGCGTCTCAGAACAGAGTAAGTCTTGTTGATACACAATATAATGTATCAAGAGAAAAAGTTAACTTTCAGAAAAGATGTTCAAAAGATCAAAAACTATTCATGCAGTGACAAATGAATATGTAGGAAGAGATCTTAACACAGGGGGGTCCACAGTTGTTTCAACAAAATGTCAATTGAGATTTTCTTCCCTGCTCATACACTTAATTCTTTCTTGTTTGAATTTTTATTTTGAAAAAAAACAAGTCTCCTTTGTTGTACTCTATTTGCCTTTAATGGTAAAAGTAACAGGAATATAGAATATTTGACAAACAAAAACAAGTACCTTTTTTAATTTCACCTTTTCAGCCTTCTCCTCCTTTTCGCATCGTTTTGAATTCCTCTCCATTTCTTTCGCAGCAAATTTCAGGTTGAAGAGATGCTCTTCAGGTATTAAGGACAATAATGAAAAAGTATAGTTTAAGAACCAGATTATTTGTGGACAAATCCTTATGGTACAACAAGTTTTGAAGAATCATTAAAGTACAACTCATTAAATTGTCAATAACTTTTTTAAATTTTTAAGATATTGAACCAGAATTTTTCATTAAGTTGCCACTTACACTTAATTTCGAAATTAAGAAAGTTACAAAATGCTATCTTCAGTGCATGCTCAGTGAAAAAATAACTGCTTTAAATGTTCATACTTTAGCAAACTTTCAATATTTTTATTTTAAAATTCAGTATAATGGTTCTCTTTTATGCTGTTCAGTTTTAGGAAACTTTGACAAAAACTCTGGTTGTTATGTTTATATGCGTCTAAAAACTTCTGAAGGAAATCAGTACTTTGAAAGCAAATGCAAAACTTCAATCTTCACAAAAGAAATACAGACAATATTATACGTAAAAAGCAGTGAGAAACTTTGTACAATGAAATGAGTAAAATTACGACAATGTGTGTACATGTGCAAATAAAAACAATTAAAAATTACATGTATATAAGTTGTCGTAATTTTATTCGCGTAGAATACTAGTATACAAAATAAGTTAACTTGAAATTAACAGCTTTTTAGGATTCAAGATGATCAAAACAATTTTTTCCCCAGTTTTTTTTTTTTTTTTTTTTGTCTCCTAAATGCATGCATGATTGAATTTTTACTGAAAAGTCATCTAAAGCATACCCTTCATGTGACAAAAGTGGCAGAACAATTGGTTTGTTATTTTTGAAGAAATTTTTTTAAATGAAATTCTTGAAAGTCAGGGTTCGTACGCTCCTTCAAAACTCCTTCATTTAGGAAATTTTTTTGAGGGGCCCTTCAAACTCCTTCATTTTGGTTTTAACTCCTTCAAAACTCCTTCTTTTTTAGTTCAAGACTACATAATCTTCCTCTATGACAGTAACTTATAATACTCTGATTGACAACTAACTTCGACACAAGGGCCATTTTAATGTAGTGATTTTGTGCATTTATGTTTTTTCATAAAGATGTGATTTACAAATTGATCATAGTTAAGTCATAAAAGTTTAAGGTGAAAATTTTATTAGAAGACTCAAACATTTCATAAGTGAAGTAAAACATGCTTAAATGGTGCTTGTCTATTTTTTCAAGTTTTATGATTATTGTTTTTCCCTCCATCACACTTTCAGCCACTAGAGTCAGGTTGTCTAATTATTATTTAAATATTTAAAACTACATAAGTAGATGTACGATATTCAGTGATTGTATTAAAAAACAATTGTTTAGTAATTGCAGTTAGATATTGTAAAAAGGGTCATCCACAAGTGATGTCATGCCTTGAGGAAGAGACGGGCTCATGAAGTTGAGACAAGAGGAGGAGAGAATGACAAAAGGTGACATCACACAGTTATTGTAACAATATGTTAAACAAAATGACATGTAACAAGAGGAGGAGTTAGGTGAAGTGTGACACTTTGTGACAAAGGGAGGAGGGGGTCAAATATGTTTTAAAAAATTGGGACATCATTTAATGACAGCCCATTAGTACTCCAGGGTTCATACTCTATTTGGATGAAAAAATTCCATGACTTTTCCAAGACTTTTTCATGACTTCAATGAAAATTTTCATGACCTTGTTACACGAAGAGAATAGCACTATTTAATCTCAAACTTGGTAATATTTGGAAATGAGCATTAGCAAACGTCCCACAGCCTCATTGAAGCACTTACTCGTTGTGGAAAAAATATAAGTGCACACTTAAAAAACTAAACTATTCTTATTTGTCTTTATCATATAAATTTAAGTAAAGTAAAAATGCAGTGAAGCAAATATGATGATGCTTAAATGTATGATTTTTTTAAAAAACAGGCAGAATGATATTGAATGGGACAAAGGTTGAATGAGTCATCATTGAGTTTCAATAAATTTGCTTCAAAAGTTACATTTTAGTTAGAAACGTACCGAGTACTCGGTAACTACTCGGTACTCGGCCTACTCGGCCAATTTGCCGAGTACTCGGTACTCGGCCAAATTCTGATCAGAAACTCGGCCAATACCGAGTAGTTGCAAAAAATTGAATATTGTCCAAGACAGATACTAAAATGTCTAAAAAAAGAGCAAGCATTATATTCTGCAATCATTTACAATTAAAATTTGTAAGTCAAATTTAAATTTTGAGAGTAATGCAGTTTGTAATGCTTCAATAGAATAAATTTTTATTTTAATGTCCCCAAATTAAATAAAACTTTTTATTAGAAATTATGCAAAAAAGGTAAGTATAGAAAATATGGAATTTTTATATTAAAAATGGATTTTTGCTACAAACAAAAATTAGTTATAAAAAATATAAAAATACCTTTGCTTAAAAAAACAACGTTAAAAGCACAGTGCATGAACACTGTAGACATGTGTTTTGGCGTTACAAGGAATTCCTTTTTCAATGCACAAAATGGGAGCTCGTGGATTGAAAGGTATCCAACAAAAGTCAGATTTTTTTGTCAAATGTCTTAACATTCTTTAACTCACATGTTATGCACTGAAAAAGACGTTCCTTGTAACGGAAAGGGAGGGGGGCAGAAACACGTGTCTGCAGTGTTTCTGCACATTTGTTTTATCTGCTTTTAAGAATTATTTATGTTTGGCGGACTAGAACTATGATTGGTATACAGTGAAACCCCTTCTAACAGACACCCTTCAAAGGCGGACACCCCTCTTATGCGGACAATTTTTAATTCCCCAGTTCCAATGAAAATAACATTATTAAACCCCTGTCCTGCGGACACCTCTCTATTGCGGACATAAAAAATTGTCCTGTTAGTGTCCACATTAGAGGGATTTTATTGTTATTTGTTTTAATTCCAACTTGATTAATCATACCTTTTATTTATTTATTTTTAATTTTAAAAATAATTTTTTTGTAAAATTTTTGGCACAAACAAAATTGTTTATGTAATGCGTAATTAAATTTCAGCAGGAATTTAGTTTTAAAAACTATTATATGGACCAGGAGGTCTATACTACTATTCCAATAAGTTTAACATTCATCACATGTGTGTCGGTGGTTCTTAAAACATAATTGGTACTTGGTAACTCGGCCGAGTGGTGAAAGGCCGAGTACTCGGTAACTCGGTACTCGGCCGAGTAGTGAAAGGCCGAGTACTCGGTACTCGGCCAAAGTGCTACTCGGTACGTCTCTAATTTTAGTGTCAACAGTGCCTTTAATTATCCACATAACTTGACAGTATTTTGGTTCTTTAAAGTAAAGCCACATAGTTTAGTTCTTTATGTTTCCAAACCAGATCTTTTTTGAAAAAACCATTCAGTAATGAATCAATCTTCTGATTCAAAAGTATATTTGTTTTGTTTACAAATTTGCATTTTCAAATGCATATAAATTAATAGGTACAGAAATTTCAGAACACGTTTAATTCCCGACATTGAACGTAGCAGTGGGTCGCATGGATTAGTTTTGAGTGCCGTATGTTGGGCACTACTGTTTTAGAGCATTCGAATTCCTCTTTTTCTGTATTCTATTGCCTCACTTAATATCTATATTTTCTAAAACATTCAACAAATTAAGATAAACTCTGAAAATTTTAATCATAAGGTTCTTACAAGTGATGGAATCGAACTCGCATGCAACTGAATTGCTTTCTTTGAGTGGGCGTGGCAAAACTAAGAACGTGAAATTTTGCTACTACAGAATATGAAACATAAGAAGTGTTGAAAATAACAGAAAATTGAAAATATAAATGATGTCCAGGCAGTAAAATCACATCGCAAAAAATGGCAAGCGGCTGCGACAGAAGTGGATGCAATGAGATTTCAAAATTCAGATTTGATTTTTGGATCGTTCAATTTTCCACTTTTAATAGCTTTTATGCACAATACTGTTAAATCACTCAAGATTTCTAATGCTCCTTTAGTTACTGTTCCTTTCTCTTTGTCCAGGATATTTTTCCATGACTTGAAATAAATTTCCATGACTTTCAATGAAAATTTCAATTTTCCATGACTTTTCCAGGTCTGAAATTCTGTTACTTTTTTTCCATGACTTTCCAGGATTTCCATGACCCGTACGAACCCTGGTACTCCCTCAAAACCTCATTTTACTCCTTCACTTTATTTCTGAAATTGAGTATGAACCCTGAAAGTTTTCGCAACCTTTTGGCTATATATATGTTTATACTAGATTATCTCACTTGCACAATGTTTTCATTTTCTGTACTCTTAAGATATTGCATAATCTGAAATAGAAGTGATCTGGGACCTGGTAGCAAAAAAATTTTTGAAAAACAAATGTTGCTGAGCAGTGATTTAGCATTTTATACAAAAAAAGTCAAACTTAGAAAGAACGTTTTGCTTTTAGATTTTCAATAAGAAATTGAAGTAACAAAGCCATGCAACATGTATAGTATTTAATTATTATTTTATGTAATAATAGTTGCTAATAAACATTTAAAGGAAAAATAATTCTTAAGGAAGGAATCAAGATGATGCAATTGAAAAAACATCCATTCATTGAACACTTGCAACGCATCTCTATTCATCTACTGAATTACACATGAATCAACAAAAATCACAAACCAAAAAAGGATACTTTCCATGGAGGATACAGACATTTTGATGTTGTATTTGAATGTCTCACACTGAATATATCCTGGAAAATGAGAGACGCCAATGTCAACACTGAGAGCAAAAAAGGACATAAAAAACAAATTTTAAGTCGAGAAAAAGAGTTTTCATGTTATTAAAAGCAAAAAACTTCAAAACTACAACATGCTGAAAATGTAACATAGATGATCAATAAAAAAAATCCAGAAAATTAACTTCAAAATTTTGTGTGGTGCCTCGGCCGATTGGAGCAAGCCTAGCTCTCCAACCCGGGCAATCACCAGTCAATGTAGGGGACTGTGTTATCACAAATCCTATACTCGGGAGATGTGATGAAAGGGTCCCCAACTGAGTGAGTACTTTACTTATGGAATCTGTCCAAAAGTGCTTGGCAGGGATTGGTTTCTTTATTTTTCAATCATTTTAAGTAAAAATATAAATTTTGAAGGGATAGGTAATTTTTTAAAAATTGTTTTAAGCACCAGATTTTTTCAATTCTGAATAAAAATTTATCAATATATGATATTAGGGGAACATTTAGACTGTCTATATGTGCCCCAAAGCAGCATCTAAATATGCTCCATAGCAAGATGTTTATAATTTTGTTAAGCTTAGAGTAGTAAAAATTTATTTTGCCAACTTAGATTAATAAATCATTATACTCAATGAATAAACTAAATTTACTTTGACATAATTAAGATTCATGATGTAATATTAAGGTGTATTAATTAACATTCAAACAAATCCAGCACAAATTACTTTTAAGTTTCAAACCTGCTTGATTTACATTAGGTATTCAGCCAATCGCTTCAAATTTTCTAGGGAAATAGATCAATGTGCTGACAAAAGTTGACTTTTGACATAATTTTCATATTTTTTTAAGTGTGAAAAAATTTAATTATCCATATGTGTCCCCTTCTCCCCTATATATATGAGAAGCATCTTAAATAATCAGTGGCACCCCAAACTAAAAATTTTTGAAAAGGGAAAATTTTCAAATTCCGGAATGAAACTCCGAGTTTTACAGAATGATAAAATACAGACATGCACATATACGCATATGTAATAGGGCTCGAAATGTTATACCTCCCGACATGCCCGGGGCAAGTAAAAATTCCGATCAGGCATGAATCTTTCACCCTTACATGTTAGGCCAGGCATGTAATTTTTTGATCAAATATTTTTTCCTAAAACTTAATGATTTCAAATTTTATTGAAAAATTACCGTATGTTTACTTGGAGCTCAAAATTTATTTTAAACGCTACTGCTAAGATGATTCGCTGTTTCCGGTTCGCATGGAAGCGATCTTTCCCGTTATATAATTTCAATTTTGTAAAATTCAAAGACGACTTATTATGTACTATTTATTCAAATTATTATTATTTTTAATGATTTATATAAAAGTACTTCATCTGATTAATGCTGTACGACGAATTCAAATGCTTTTATTGATATACAAATACAAATGTGACGACCAGCAACAGGGTCTGGGCCCAGCTAGGCTGGTCCTAGTCAATTTATTAGTCCCCAATGAAGATCAATGGCCTTCTTAAAGCTATCCACTCCCTTGCTCATTACCGCCTCTTCTGGTAAGCTATTCCAAGTGCCCACGACCCTGCTAAAGTAGTAGGTTTTCCTGATTTCCAAGTTAGCCTGAGATTTAAATAGCTGAAAACAATGACCCCTTGTCCTGCTTTCCCTGCAAAAATTTAATCCATTTACATCTTTCATTTTTATAAATTTAAATAACTGAATCATGTCCCCTCTGATTCTCCTTTGCTCCAGGCTATACATGTTAAGCCTATTAAGTCTGGTATCATAATCTAAATCTGAGAATCCCCTTACTAATTTAGTTATCCTTCTTTGAATCCTTTCCAATACAAAAATATCTTTCTTTAGATAAGGCGACCAAAACTGAACAGCATACTCCAAATGAGGTCTTACTAAACTCCTATATAAAGGCAGAAGAACTTTCTTAGATTTGTTTGAAATAGATCTATTGATAAACTCAAGCATTTTGTTGGCTTTGTTACTAGCAATACTGCACTGTTGACTAAACTTGAAGTCCTGATTTATAAAGATACCCAGATCCATAACATTTTTTGCCTGATTTATGACTGAACCCTGTAAACGATAACTCATACGCTTATTTCCATGACCTAAGTGTAGCACTTGACATTTCCCTACATTAACTGCCATACCCCATTTATCTGCCCACTTAGTAATATGATCTAAATCTTCTTGCAGCTGTTTCACTTGTTCTTCATTTTCGAAAATCCCCATAACTTTTACATCATCAGCAAAACAATTCATGCTTCCAGAAATATTTTCATTGATGTCATTCATAAATATAATAAACAAAAGAGGCCCTAAAACTGATCCCTGAGGAACCCCACTTAAAATATCACTCCAATTAGATTGATTTCCTCTCACAACTACTCTTTGCTTCCTACCAGTGAGCCAATTTCTAACCCAAAGTAAAGTTTTTCCTCCTATTCCTATGTCAGCTAACTTGCTGAGAAGAGCAACATGCGGTACCTTGTCAAAAGCTTTTTGAAAATCAATATAAACAACATCCACACATTTTTTGTTATCTAAAGCTGAGAGGTAACCTTGTTGTAGAAATGCAATAAATTAGTAGTACAGGATTTACCTTTCCTGAAACCATACTGCAAACTAGTCAACAGACTATTAGTCTCTAAGAACTTCATGATCTTAATTTTGATCAAAGTTTCGAAAATCTTACAAATCACCGAAGTCAAACTTACAGGTCTATAATTCCCAGCAATACCTTTAGACCCCTTCTTGAAGAGTGGCGTTATGTTAAGCCAGTTTCCAGTTCTCTGGCACCGTCCCCGAGTTATAAGAAGCATTGAAAATATTCAAAATAACATCCACTTATTCCTCTGCACAATAAGGAAAACTGGGCAGCATGTAAAAATTCGAACATGTATCTTTTAGACAAACACACTCGGAGAGCATGTAAAATTTTAAAGATTTTTCTAGCTCTGATATATAAGTCTAATGAGAAAAGACTAATTATCTTTTCTTTTTTTACTGGAATAAAGTTTAATAAATAGCACTTTCACAATTTTGTGTTCAAAGAACAAATTGAATCGTGGATTAAAAAATTTTTGACACGAATGCCTCTGTAAATAATAATGAATTTCCATATAAATGCCATGGCGCACAAATGTGGTAGCAACAGCTTTTGAAAAAATAAATAAATGTATGTATTTGAAGATAGCTAGTCAACCAAAAAAATTTTGCAACTGTTCTTTGAAAAGCAGTACCAAGATTTTGAAGTTACTGAGCAACAAATTTGTAGTGTTAAACAACATTATGCTCAGAAATCGCTCAACCAAAAAATTAGCATGAGAGACTTAGCACATGTGTGCACCAAACCATCAATGTGGGATTTGTATGTATTACTAGAGGCCTGTACCGACCTAGTTTGGGTTGAAAAAACTATATATCTTAAATAAATATTACAAAGGTACTTTTTAATTTGATTATTAATAGTAAGCAAAATTTATTTGTTTTGTTTTCATGAGATTTGAAACACATTTATTTATTCCATTTCCTAATTAAGAGAGACCAGCATATAATTCCCACCTGAACAAAATAATCTTCCCGTATGTAACGTTGCTCTTAAATTGGAAATAGGAAATATACAGGGACCATGGGGATACAAGGATTATGAACCAACTACCTGCTGCTGGTGCTAGAACAATACTTGAAATCCTATTTTTCCATAGTGTATTTAATTGGGGTTGAATTCCATTGAATAGATCAGACAACTTAAAGCTGTGCAATAAAATTATTGGGATACCGTCTTAATTTTAAAAGTATGAAGAGAAGATCCTGATATTGAAGAAATTCTATCCATATTGAAGAAATTCTAACAATTGCCCTTTTTTCTTGTTAAACAAATGGAGTCTTTTTGGAGGAGATATGTAAAGTAGTTTAAATTTGGAATAGTCCATTTTTATACCTCCAAGTATAGTCCCGGCAGTAAAAAAACGTCGCCAAAGCCTGTTGATTTATTTTTGGATAGTGTTAAATTTATTATTCTTTTTCCAGTTCCACCGGGTATGCCCTATAAACATTAATTTCCATTCCTGGCTTTTATGTGCCAATCATGCTTAAATAGAACTTTTTTCGTTGATTCTCTGCAGCGGTGGCAAACAAAAGTCTCCTACTGAGCGTCCGCTTCAATCACAAATTTTGCCTTTAATTTTTATACTGCTTGATATTGAACGACAATCATAGTATTTTTGCTGACGCTCTCCCTTGCTTTTCGTAACAGAGATCTTTTTTGAATGTTTGTCATAAAGCAATAGGGTCTTAAAGTTGACATAAAAGTTAAAATAGCTGTAAACAATTCTGTGAGTTTAGGAGTGGAATCAGAAAGTTACATGCAACAACCAAGGTTAGTTTTCGAGGTTTGTCGTCGTCTTATAAAGCCGAATTTTTTTATGTGCTGCTTGATAGGTTGGCAGGATCTTTAACTGTTAAACAGCTTTGGAAATATGTGGGACCACAAAAATATTCGAAATGAATTCTTAAGTGACAATATTCAAATTAGCTATTTAGTTGAATATTGTATTCTCTAATATATATATTGTCTTTCTCAATCCCCGGATGCTTTTTAAACTCTTGTACTTGTTTTCTTCGGGAAACTTGCTTTTTTGTTACGATTTCTTTTTTTTTTTTTTTTGGCAATTTTTTTCTGGTAGGATATTTGTGAGCTATATAAGTTTTTAAGTGCTTAAATACGCTCATCATGAAGAATAGTACTGCAAATAAGTTTTACTTAATTTCTTACCTATCCAATGTTTTTTGTTTGTTGTTGTTTTAATTCACAACTTTAAAAGTACGGTAATTGTGTGTGTGTGCAATTACTCTTTCAGTTGAGAATTTTCTAAACTGAATGTACTTAATTTAATTTATTATCAGATGTTTCTCATTTCAATTTTAGTATGAATCCAAAACTTTAAAGGATTTAAAATGCATGCAAAATTACAACTTTTAAAAACATGGATTAATATCATCTATCTATGGAATTCAAATACTAATTTGCTTGATGCAAATCTGTTATAATTCATTTAAATAAATTTTGACACATAACCATTCTGTGACTCTGAATAGTTCACAATGTCTAAAGGAATGCTGTATACTTTAATCTCTGCAGCCTCAAATACCTGTAATTGTTTGTGCGGTTCTTATGCCGATATTGTAATTTTTCTATCTGTCACGAATTTCCATCCCTCAACATTCATTTCAAACAGAAATTTCGACTATTCTGTCATTGAAGCTGCGGGACAATCAGTGGTTGTTTTTACTTGTATAAGAATAAAGCAGTGCAAAATATAAAATGGTAGCGAAGACAAACTATTGGTTTAAAAAATTAGTAGAAATACATATATGCATAATTTACAGCCTATGTCACTCAGTACGAATGCACCTCTCATGTAGTGAAAGAATTTTTCAAATAGTTGAAGTGGTTCCGGAGATTACCTCGAACGCATAAACACACAAAAATCCGCTCTCTCTTTATAATATTAGTAGGTATAGATTAACTATACAAAAAAAAAATATAAATGTATACAAAAGCCTCTTTTATGCATGATGGCAGTTAAATAGCTTGGTGCAGTACGGCAGATAATAAAAATAAAGGAGTATTTTGAAATTTCAATATATAATATTTATAAAGACTCAAATTTCAGAAAGAATTTTGATTCTAAGATTTAGCGGGATGTGCAGTGGACGTTGCTCACCCGATGCTGCTAAACTTCAAAGATGATATGAGGCAGAGAGAAGCAAAGGAATTGAAGTGAACATTTTAAAGATTTGAGTAAAACATATTCAAGATAAGGTTCTAGGTAGGATTTTCCTTAATTTTTTTTTCTAAATCATGCTGTTTTGCAGCACCTACCAGTTACTATCTCTTGCCTCAAAACAGAGGAGATGTTCACCTAAAATTTGTACTGGTTATCTCGAAATTTTTAATTTTGGCACTTACATCCCTTTACTTCTCACTGCCTCAAATGAAATTCAAACAGAAACCTAAACTTTACAGCCAATTATTGGAATCGTATCAATAATTGTATTAATAATCATATTAATCATTATAATTTTGGCAATAAAAGGTTACAACTCGTGAACACGAAGGATAAAATTTAAAGGAAGATTTTTATCACCACGACTGTCTACTTTCCCAAATCTTTTAACAAAATAGGTATTCTTACGAGGAAAGTTAGCTTACACAATAAAAACAAAAAGTAAATATCAAATTCTCCTTAATTAAATAAACATTCCTTGATTTCTTTCTGACAATTGTATTCACATGACAGTATTGCTCACACTGACTCCAAATTTTAGCAATGTTTTGGTTTCTGATCGCATTAGCGTTGTCAGCAGAAAACTGAAATGGAACATAATATTTTTTTTCTGTAATATATTATTTCAGAATATTACAAAAGTTTTCATCGTGAGATAGTGCAGAGTAGCTATTTATTTTACGCTTGGACATTAGTTATGAACCAACAAAAAATATAGGAAGTGTCTGCT